>NW_018397371.1:16303-16483 GCF_002168275.2 Theobroma umbraticum
TAAAACCATTTAAAGTGAGTAATTAGGCATTTCAAGGAATGAGTGACTATAAACGGACTTTTCTGGCTAATGAATGCCTTTTTCTTCATGTTTCATGAGGTAGACATTCAATTAAAATCTATTTTCACTAAAAAAGTAGAAAAATTCAACTTAAAATCAATTATGAGATTATAAAACCAT
>NW_018397371.1:16514-16633 GCF_002168275.2 Theobroma umbraticum
GGGTGACTATAAATAGACTTTTCTTGCCAATGAATACCTTTTTCTTTATGTTTCCCAAGGTAGATATTCAATTATAATCTGTTCTAACCAAAGATGTAAAATTATTCAACTTAAAATTA
>NW_018397371.1:16668-16802 GCF_002168275.2 Theobroma umbraticum
AAGGTTTTTGAAGGAATGGACAACTAGAAATGGACTTCTCTTTCCAATGATTGCTTTTTTCTTCACGTTTTTCGATACAAACATTCAATTGTAGTTTGTTTTAAGCAAAAATGTAAAAATATTCAACTTAAAAT
>NW_018397371.1:17165-17329 GCF_002168275.2 Theobroma umbraticum
GATTATAAAACTATTTAAAGTGAGTAATAAGGCTTTTGAAGAAATGAGTGACTACAAATGGACTTTTTTTGCCAATGAATACCTTTTTCATCATGTTTCTTGAGGCAGACATTCAATTGTAATCTATTTTAAGAAAAAATGTGAAAAAATTCAACTTAAAATCA
>NW_018397371.1:17339-17511 GCF_002168275.2 Theobroma umbraticum
TATAAAACCATTTAAAGTGAGTAATAAGGCCTTTAAAGGAATAGATGACTGTAATGGACTTTTCTTGTCAATGAATGACTTTTTTTCATGTTTTCTAAGATAGACATTCAATTATAATTTGTTTTAACCAAAAAAGTAAAAAAATTCAATTTAAAATCAATTTTGAGATTAC
>NW_018397371.1:17521-17650 GCF_002168275.2 Theobroma umbraticum
ACAGTGAGAAATTAGGCTTTTGAAGGAATGGGCAACCATAAAGGGACTTTTCTTGCCAATGAATAGCTATTTCTTCATATTTCCCAAGGCAAAAATTCAATTATAATTTGTTTCAACCAAAATATAAAA
>NW_018397371.1:17660-17820 GCF_002168275.2 Theobroma umbraticum
TAAAATCAATTTTGAGATTATGAAACCATTTAAAGTAAGTAATAAGGCTTTTGAAGGAATGGGTGACTACAAATGGACATTTCTTGTCAATGAATGTTTTTTTTCATGTTCTCTGAGGTAGATATTGAATTATGGTTTGTTTTCACCAAAAAATGTAAAA
>NW_018397371.1:17830-18080 GCF_002168275.2 Theobroma umbraticum
TAAAGTCAATTATGAGATTATAAAATCATTTAAAGTGAGTAGTAAGGCTTTCGAAATAATGGGTGACTATAAATGAACTTTCTTTGCCAATGAATGCTTTTTTCTTGACGTTTCTTGATGTATTTAATTGTTGTCTGTTTTAAGCAAAAATGTAAAAAAATTTAACTTAAAATCAAGTATGAGTTTATAAAACTTATTAAAGTGAGTAATAAGGCTTTTGAAGGAATGGATGACTATAAATGGACTTTTC
>NW_018397371.1:18319-18452 GCF_002168275.2 Theobroma umbraticum
TCCCAAGATAGGCATTCAATTATAATTTGTTTTAATAAAGAATATTAAAAAATTCAACCTGAAATCAATTTTGTGATTACAAAATCATTTAAAGTGAAAAATAAGGCTTTTGAAGAAATAGGAGACTATAAAT
>NW_018397371.1:18462-18649 GCF_002168275.2 Theobroma umbraticum
TGCCAATGAATGCCTTTTCTTCATGTTTCTTGGGGTAGACATTCTATCACAATCTATTCTAACCAAAAATGTAAAAAAATTTAACTTAAAATTAGTTATGAGATTATAAAACCGTTTAAAGCAAGTAATAAGGCTTTTGAAGTAAAGAGTTATTAGAAATGGACTTTTCTTGCCAATGAAAGTCTTT
>NW_018397371.1:18673-18857 GCF_002168275.2 Theobroma umbraticum
ATTCAATTATAGTCTGTTTCAACTTAAAATAAATTATGAGATTATAAAACTATTTAACATGAGTAACAAGGCTTTCGAAGGCTTGAGTGACTATAAATGCACTTTTCTTGTCAATGAATTATTTTTTCTTCAAGCCTCCTAAGGCAAACATTCAATTATAAACTGGTTTAATTGAAAATGTAAA
>NW_018397371.1:18867-19008 GCF_002168275.2 Theobroma umbraticum
TTGAAATCAATTATGAGATTATTAAACTATTTAAAGCTAGTAACAAGGCTTTCGATAGAATGAGTGACTATAAATGAGCTTTTTTTGTCAATGAATGGCTCTTTCTTCATGTTTCCCAAGGTGAACACTCAATCATAATCT
>NW_018397371.1:19395-19509 GCF_002168275.2 Theobroma umbraticum
CTTTTCATGGAATGGGTGACTATAAATGGATCTCTCTTGCCAATGATAGCCTTTCTTTTCATGTTTCTCGAGGTAAACATTCAATTATAATCTGTTTTAACCAAAAATGTAAAA
>NW_018397371.1:19526-19709 GCF_002168275.2 Theobroma umbraticum
ATTATGAGATTATAAAACTATTTAAAACCAGTAATGAGGCTTTCAAAAAATACGGGTGACTACAAATAGACTTTTCTAGTCAATGAATGGCTTTTTCTTCACATTGCTCGAGACAAACATTCAATTATTTCTTGTTTTAATAAAAAATACAAAAATATTCAACTTGAAATCAATTATGAGATT
>NW_018397371.1:19719-19853 GCF_002168275.2 Theobroma umbraticum
TTAAAGCGAGTAATAAAGCTTTTGAAGCAACGAGTGATCGTAAATGGACTTTTCTTGCCAACGACTGCATTTTCCTTCACGTTTCTCAAGGTAGACATTTAATTATGATCTTTTTTAACCAAAAATATAAAAAA
>NW_018397371.1:20336-20506 GCF_002168275.2 Theobroma umbraticum
AAAATGTAAAAAAAATCTACTTCAAATCAATTATGAGATTATTAAATCATTTAAAGAGAGTAATAAGGCTTTCGAAAGCATGGGTGACTATAAAGGGGCTTTTCTTGTCAATGAATGGCTTTTTCTTCATGTTTCTTGAGGTAGTCATTCAATTATAGTATATTTTAACC
>NW_018397371.1:20947-21067 GCF_002168275.2 Theobroma umbraticum
TTTCTAGTCAATGAATGATTTTTTCTTCATGATTCTCAAGGTAGACATTTAATTACAATCTGTTTTAACAAAAAATATAAAAAAATTCATCTTAAACTTATTTATGAGATTATTAAATAA
>NW_018397371.1:21077-21258 GCF_002168275.2 Theobroma umbraticum
GTAATAAGGCTTTTAAAGTAAAGGGCGACTGTAAATGAACTTTTCTTACCAATGAATGCCTTTATCTTCATGTTTCTCAAGGTAGCCACTCAATTATAATATGTTTTAACTGAAAGTGCAAAAAAAATCAACTTAAAATCAATTATGTGATTATAAAACCATTTAAAGCAAGTAATAAGGC
>NW_018397371.1:21358-21485 GCF_002168275.2 Theobroma umbraticum
TGACTAATAACGGACTTTGCTTGCCAATGACTACCTCTTCTTTCATGTTTCTTGAGGTAAACATTCAATTATAATCTATTCTAACTAAAAATTTAAAAATATTCCACTTAAAATCAATTATGAGATT
>NW_018397371.1:21495-21651 GCF_002168275.2 Theobroma umbraticum
TTAAAGCGAGTAATTAGGCTTTTCAAGAAATGGCTGACTATAAATAGACTTTTTTATCAATGAATATCTTTTTCTTCGTGTTTCTTAAGGTAGACATTCAATTATAATTTGTTTCAACTAAAAATGTAGAAAAATTTAACTTAAAATCAATTATGA
>NW_018397371.1:21661-21984 GCF_002168275.2 Theobroma umbraticum
CCATTTAAAGCGAGTAATAAGGCTTCTTAAGGAATGGGTGACTATAAATGGATGTTTCTTACCAATGAATATCTTTTTCTTAATGTTTTCTAAGGCAGACATTCAATTATAATTTGTTCTAACAAAAATGTAAAACTATTCAACTTAAAATCAATTATAAGATTATAAAACAATTTGAAGCATGAAATAAGGCTTTTGAAGGAATAGACAACTATAAATGGACTTCTATTTTTAATGAATGCCTTTTTTTTCACGTTTCTCAAGGTAGACATTTAATTGTAGTATGTTTTAAGCAAAAATGTAAAAAAATTCAACTTAAAATC
>NW_018397371.1:22173-22309 GCF_002168275.2 Theobroma umbraticum
AAGGCTTTTGAAGGAATGGATGACTATAAATGGACTTTTCTTGCTAATGAATGGCTGTTTCTTCATGTTTCCTGAGGTAAAAATTTAATTATAATTTTTTTTAACCAAAATATAAAAAAATTCAACTTAAAATCAA
>NW_018397371.1:22319-22415 GCF_002168275.2 Theobroma umbraticum
ATAAAACCAATTAAAGTGAGTAACATGGCTTTTGAAGAAATTGGTCACTACAAATGAACTTTTCTTGCCAATGAATATCTTGTTTTTCACATTTTC
>NW_018397371.1:22425-22495 GCF_002168275.2 Theobroma umbraticum
ATTGAATTATGGTTTGTTTTCACCAAAAATGTAAAAAAAAATTCACTTAAAATCAATTATAAGATTATAA
>NW_018397371.1:22505-22584 GCF_002168275.2 Theobroma umbraticum
AGCGAGTAATAACGCTTTTGAAGAAATGGGTGACTGTAATGGACTTTTCTTGCAAATGAATGCCTTTTTTCTCATGTTT
>NW_018397371.1:22684-22832 GCF_002168275.2 Theobroma umbraticum
AAAATCAATTATGAGATTATAAAACTATTTAAAGTAAGTAATAAGGCTTTTAACTGAATGGGTGGCTGTAAATGGACTTCTCTTGCCAATGAATGCTTTTTCTTCATGTTTCTTGAGGTAGACATTTAATTATAATATGTTTTCACTA
>NW_018397371.1:23014-23194 GCF_002168275.2 Theobroma umbraticum
TTTAGCAAAAATGTAAAAAAATTTAACTTAAAATCAATTATGAGTGTATAAAACTATTTAAACTGAGTAATTAGGCTTTTAAAAGAATAGGTGACTATAAATGGACTTTTCTTGCCAATGACTACCTTTTCCTTCATGTTTCTTGAGGTAGACATTCAATTTTAATCTCTTCTAACCAAA
>NW_018397371.1:23434-24265 GCF_002168275.2 Theobroma umbraticum
TAAAACTATTTAAAGTGAGTAATTAGGCTTTTCAAGGAATGGGTGACTATAAACGGACTTTTTTATCCAATGAATCCCTTTTTCTTCATGTTTCTGGAGGTAGACATTCAATTATAACCTGTTTTCACTAAAAATGTAGAAACATTCAACTTAAAATCAATTATGAGATTATAAAACCATTTAAAGCGAGTAATAAGGTTTTTGAAGGAATGAGTGACTACAAGTGAACTTTTCTTGCTAATGAATATCTTTTTCTTCATGTTTCCCAGGGAAGACATTAAATTATAATCTATTATAACCAAAAATGTAAAACTATTCAACTTGAAATCAGTTATGAGATCATAAAACCATTTAAAGCACGAAATAAGGCTTTTGAAAGAATGGACAACTAGAAATGGACTTCTCTTTCCAATTAATACTTTTTTCTTCACGTTTCTCAAGGTAGACACTCAATTGTAGTCCGTTTTAAGTAAAAATGTAAAAAAATTCAACTTAAAATTAATTATGAGATTATAAAACCATTTAAAGCGAGTGATAAGTCTTTTAAAGGAATAGGTGACTATAAATAGATTTTTCTTGCCAATGACTGCCTTTTCCTTCACATTTCTTAAGGCAAAGGTACAATTATAATCTGGTTTAACCAAATATATAAAAAAATTTAATTTAAAATCAATTATGAGATTATAAAACCATTTAAAGCGAGTAAAAACGCTTTCGAAGGCATGGGTGACTAGAAATAGATCTTTTCAGTAAATGAATGGCCGTTTCTTTGAGATTCTTGAAACAGACATTCAATTATAATCTATTTTAACCAAAAATGTAAAAAAATTC
>NW_018397371.1:24365-24601 GCF_002168275.2 Theobroma umbraticum
CCTTATTACTTACTTTAAATAGTTTTATAATCTCAGAATTGATTTTAAGTTAAAGTTTTTTACATTTTTGATTAAAACAGACTATATTAAATGTTTTCGTCTAGAAACGTGAAGAAAAAGACATTCATTAGCAAGAAAAGTCCATTTAGAGTTGGGCATTCCTTCAAAAACATTTTTCTTGGTTTAAATGGTTTTATAATCTCATAATTAATTTTAAGTTAAATAATTTTACGTTT
>NW_018397371.1:24817-24998 GCF_002168275.2 Theobroma umbraticum
AAGAGAAAACCATTTATTCATCAGAAAAGTCCATTTAGAGCCACCTATTCCTTCGAAAGTCTAATTACTTACTTTAAATGGTTTTATAATCATATAATTGGTTTTAAGTTGATTTGTTTTAACATTTTCAGTTAAAACAGATTATAATTGAATGGCTACCTCGAGAAACATGAAGAAAAAG
>NW_018397371.1:25028-27404 GCF_002168275.2 Theobroma umbraticum
ATAATTTTATAATCTCATAATTGATTTTAAGATGAATTTGTTTACATTTTTTATTAAAATAGATTGTAATTGAATGTCTACCTTCAGAAATGTGAAGAAAAAATCATTCAATGACTAGAAAAGTCCATTTATAGTCACTCATTCCTTCAAAAGCCTTATTAGTCTCTTTAAATGGTTTTATAATCTCATAGTTGATTTTAAGTTGGTTTTTCTTACATTTTTAGTTAGAAGAGATTATAATTGAATGTCAATCTCAACAAACATGATGAAAAGGGCATTCATTGATAGGAAACATCCATTTATAGTGATCCATGCCTTTGAAAGCCTTCTTACTCGCTTTAAATAATTTTATAATCTCATAATTGATTTTAAGTTGAATTCTTTTACATTTTTAGTTAAAATAGACTATAATTGAATGTCTACCTTAGGAAACATGAAGAAAAAGCCATTCATTGACAAGAAAAGCCCATTTATAGTCACCCATACCTTCGAAAGCCTTGTTACTGGCTTTAAATGGTTTTATAATCTTATAATTTATTTTAGGTTGAATTGTTTCACATTTTTTGTGAAAATAGATTATGATTGAATGTTTTCCTCTGAAAACGTGTTGAAAGAGCCATTCATTGATAAGAAAAGTCCGTTTATTGTCACCTATTCGTTCAAAAGCCTAATTACTTATTTTACATGGTTTATAATCTCATAATTGATTTTAAGTTGAGCTTTTCTACATTTTTGGTTAAAGAAAATTATAATTGAATGTCTACCCTCAAGAAACATGAAGAGAAAGCCAATCATTGGCAAGAAAAGTCTGTTTATAGTTACTCATGCCTTCAGAAGCGTTATTACTCACTTTATAAGGTTTCATAATCTCATAATTGATTTTAAGTTCAATTTTTTTACAATGTGGTTAAAACATATTTTAATTTAATGTCTACCTCAGGAAACGTGAAGAAAATGCCATTCACTGCAAGAAAAGTTCATTTATAGTCACCTATACATTCAAAAGCCTTATTAGTCGCTTTAAATGGTTTTATTATCTCATAATTAATTTTAAGTTAAATTTTTTTATATTTTTTATTAAAATATATTATAATTAAATGTCTGCCTTAGGGAACATGAAGTAAAGGGTATCCATTGCCATGAAAAGTCTATTTATCGTCACTGAAGCCTTTGGAAACCTTACTACATGCTTTAAATAGTTTTATAAACTCATAATTGAATTTGAGTTGAATTTCTTTTTACATTTTTAGTTAAAACAGACTATAATTAAATATATGCCTTAAGGAATGTGAAGCAAACCCATCCATTAGCATGAAAGTCCATTTATAGTCACTTAAGCCTTCGAAAGCCTTATTATTTGCTTTAAATTATTTTATAATCTCATAATTGATTTTAAGTTGAATATTTTTACATTTTTTGTTAAAACAGATTATGATTGAATGTTTGCCTCATGAAACGTGAAGAAAAAGCCATTCATTAGTAAGAAAAGCCTATTTATAGTCACCTAAGCCTTCGAAAGCTTTGTTACTCGCTTTAAATGGTTTTATAATCTCATAATTGATTTAAAGTTCACTTGTTTTACACTTGTGGTTAAAACAGACTATAATTGACCGTTAGCCTCGAGAAATGTAAAAAAAGGCATTCATTAGTAAAAAAGTTTGTTTATTGTCACCCATTCTTTTAAAAGCCTTATTACTCACTTTAAATGGTTTGATAACCTCATGATTGATTTTAAGTTGAATTTTTTTTACATTTTTGCTGAAAGCATACTATAATTGAATATCTACCTTAAGAAACGTTAAGCAAAAAGCATTCATTGGTAAGAAAAGTCCATTTATAGTCATCTATTCCTTCAAAAGCCTTATTACTCACTTTAAATAGTTTTATAATCTTAAAATTGATTTTAAGTTAAAATTTTTAATATTTTTAGTTAAAACCAATTATAATTGAATATTTGCCTTAAGAAATGTGAAGAAAAAGTCATTCATTAACAAGAAATGTCCATTTATAGTCATCTATTCTCTCAAAAGTCTCTTTACTTACTTTAAATGGTTTTATAATCTCATAATTGATTTTAAGTTGAATTTTTTTACCTATTTAGTCAAAACAGACTTGAATGTCTGCCTTGAGAAACATGAAGAAAAAAGCATTCATTGGCTAGTAAAGTTCATTTATAGTCACCCATTCCTTCAAAAGCCTTACTACTCAGTTTAAATAGGTTTACAATCTCATAGTTAATTTTAAGTTCAATATTCTTACATTTTTTGTTAAAACAGATTACAATTGAATGTCTTCCTAGAAAAACATGAGAAAAAAAGTATTAATTGGTAAGAAAAGCCCATTTATAGTCACCCATTCCTTCAAAAGCCTTATTAC
>NW_018397371.1:27426-27542 GCF_002168275.2 Theobroma umbraticum
CTCATAATTAATTTTAGGTTGAATTTTTTTACATTTTTAGTTAAACAGATTATAATTGAGTGTCTATTTCAAGAAACCTAAAGAGAAAGCCATTCATTTACTGAAAAGATCCATTT
>NW_018397371.1:27552-27792 GCF_002168275.2 Theobroma umbraticum
ATGCCTTCGAAATCGTTTTTACTCGCTTTAAATGGTTTCATAATCTCATAATTGATTTTAAGTTAATTTTTCTTACATTTTTTGTTAAACTAGCTTACAATTGTACTTTTGCTTTAAGAAATGTAAAAGAAAAGGCAGTCATTGGCATGGAAAATCTATTTATAGTCACATATTCCTTTAAAAGCTTTATCACTCGCTTTAAATGGTTTTATAATCTCATAATTGATTTTAAATTGAATT
>NW_018397371.1:27807-28096 GCF_002168275.2 Theobroma umbraticum
TTAAAAAAGACTACAATTGAGTGTCTACCTTCAGAAACATAAAGAAAAAAGCATTCATTGGAAAAAGACATCCATTTCTAGTTCTCCATTCCTTCGAAAGCCTTATTTCATGCTTTAAATGGTTTTATAATCTGATAATTGATTTTCAGTTGAATAGTTTTACATTTTTGGTTAGAACAAATTATAATTGAATGTCTGCCTTGAAAAATATGAAGAAAAATATATTCATTGGCAAAAAAAGTCCACTTGTAGTCACTCATTTCTTCAAAAGCCTTATTACCCGCTTTAA
>NW_018397371.1:28106-28234 GCF_002168275.2 Theobroma umbraticum
AATCTCATAATTAATTTTAAGTTGAATTTTTCTACATTTTTAGTGGAAACAGATTATAATTGAATGTCTACCTCAATAAGCATGTAGAAAAGTCCGTTTATAGTCACCCATTCCTTAAAAAGCCTAAT
>NW_018397371.1:28244-28635 GCF_002168275.2 Theobroma umbraticum
AAATAGTTTTATAATCTCATAATTGCTTTTAAGTTGAATATTTTTACATTTTTGGTTAGAACATATTATAATTGAATGTCGATCTCGAGAAACTTGAAGGAAAATGTAGTTATTGGCAAGAAAAGTCCGTTTATAGTCACCCTTTCCTTCAAAAGCCTAATTACTCACTTTAAATGGTTTTATACACTCATAATTTATTTTAAGTTGAATTTTTTACATTTTTGCTAAAAACAGACTACAATTAAATATCTGCCTTGAGAAACGTAGAGAAAAAATCATTTATTGACTAGAAAAGTCCATTTAGACCTACCCATTCTTTTGAAAGTCATATTACACGCTTTAAATGGTTTTATAATCTTATAATTGATTTTAAGTTGAATTTTTCTACATT
>NW_018397371.1:28652-28795 GCF_002168275.2 Theobroma umbraticum
ATAATTGAATGTCTACCTCAAGAAACATGAAAAAAAAGCATTTATTGACAAGGAAAGTCCATTTACAGTCACCCATTCCGTTAAAAGCCTTATTTCTTACTTTAAATAGTTTTATAATCTCATAATTGATTTTAAGTTGAATA
>NW_018397371.1:28805-28921 GCF_002168275.2 Theobroma umbraticum
TTAGGTTATAACAGATTATAATTGAATGTTTACCTTAGAAAACGTGAAGGAAAAGGTATACGTTGGCAAGAAAAGTCTATTTATAGTCACCCATTCCTTTAAAAACCTTATTACTC
>NW_018397371.1:29021-29191 GCF_002168275.2 Theobroma umbraticum
TGAGATTATAAAACCATTTAAAGCAAGTAATAAAGCTTTTCATGGAATGGGTGATTATAAATGGATCTCTCTTGCCAATGATAGCCTTTTTTTTTCATGTTTCTCACGGTAAACATTCAATTATAATCTGTTTTAACCAAAAATGTAAAAAAATTAAAGTTAAAATCGAT
>NW_018397371.1:29201-29294 GCF_002168275.2 Theobroma umbraticum
TAAAACTATTTAAAACCAGTAATGAGGCTTTCAAAAAATACAAGTGACTACAAATAAACTTTTCTAGTCAATGAATGGCTTTTTCTTCACATT
>NW_018397371.1:29304-29393 GCF_002168275.2 Theobroma umbraticum
GACATTCAATTATTTTTTGTTTGAATAAAAAATACAAAAACATTCAACTTGAAATTAATTATGAGATTATAAAACTATTTAAAGCGAGT
>NW_018397371.1:29403-29517 GCF_002168275.2 Theobroma umbraticum
TTGAAGGAATGGGTGATCGTAAATGGACTTTTCTTGCCAATGACTACATTTTACTTTATATTTCTCAAGGTAGACATTTAATTATGATCTTTTTTAACCAAAAATATAAAAAAA
>NW_018397371.1:29961-30150 GCF_002168275.2 Theobroma umbraticum
AAGTAATAAGGCTTTTCAAAGAATAGGTGACTATCATAGACTTTATTGCCAATGACTGTCCTTTTCTTCATGTTTTTCATGATAGACATTCAGTTATAGTCTGTTTTAAGCAAAAATATAAAAAAAATCTACTTCAAATCAATTATGAGATTATAAAACCATTTAAATAGAGTAATAAGGCTTTCGAAA
>NW_018397371.1:30218-30360 GCF_002168275.2 Theobroma umbraticum
AAAAATTCAACTTAAAATCAATTATGAGATTATAAAACCATTTAAAGCAGGTAACAAGACTTTCGAAGGTATGAGTCACTATAAATGAGCTTTTCTTATCAATGAATGCCCTTTTCCTCATGTTTCTCAAGATTAACATTCA
>NW_018397371.1:30460-30618 GCF_002168275.2 Theobroma umbraticum
CAAAAGCCTTATTACTCACTTTAAATGGTTTTATAATCTTAAAATTGATTTTAACTTGAAATTTTTAACATTTTTAGTTAAAAAAAATTATAATTGAATATCTGCCTTGAGAAATGTGAAGAAAAAGCCATTCATTAACAAGAAATGTCCATTTATAG
>NW_018397371.1:31081-31257 GCF_002168275.2 Theobroma umbraticum
TCTTTCAAAAGCCTTATTACTCACTTTAAATGGTTTTATAATCTCATAATTAATCTTAGGTTGAATTTTTTTACATTTTTAGTTAAAACAAATTATAATTGAGTGTCTATTTTAGGAAACCCAAAGAGAAAGCCATTCATTTACTGAAAAGATCCATTTCTACTCACCCATGCCTT
>NW_018397371.1:31539-31700 GCF_002168275.2 Theobroma umbraticum
TTCAAAAGCCTTATTTCATGCTTTAAATGGTTTTATAATCTGATAATGGATTTTTAGTTGAATAGTTCTACATTTTTGGTTAAAACAAATTATAATTGAATATCTGCCTTGAAAAATAAGAAGAAAAAGATATTCATTGACAAGAAAAGTCCTCTTGTAGT
>NW_018397371.1:31728-31898 GCF_002168275.2 Theobroma umbraticum
CACTTTAAATGGTTTTATAATCTCATAATTAATTTTAAGTTGAATTTTTCTATATTTTTAGTGGAAACATATTATAATTGAATGTCTACCTCAAGAAGCATGAAAAAAAAGGCATTCGTTGGATAGAAAAGTCCGTTTATAGTCACCCATTCTTTAAAAAGCCTAATTAC
>NW_018397371.1:32010-32226 GCF_002168275.2 Theobroma umbraticum
AGAAACTTGAAGGAAAAGGTAGTTATTGGCAAGAAAAGTCCGTTTATAGTCACCTTTTTCTTCAAAAGCCTAATTACCCACTTTAAATAGTTTTATACACTCATAATTTATTTTAAGTTGAATTTTTTTATATTTTTGCTAAAAACAGACTACAATTGAATATCTGCCTTGAGAAACGTAAAGAAAAAATCATTTATTGACTAGAAAAGTCCATTT
>NW_018397371.1:32613-32778 GCF_002168275.2 Theobroma umbraticum
AAGTTGAATATTTTTATATTTTTGATTAGAACAGATTGTAATTGAATGTCTGCCTTGAGAAACATGACAAAAAAATCATTTATTGACTAAAAAAGTCCATTTAGTGCCACCCATTCCTTCGAAAGCCTTATTACTTGCTTTAAATAGTTTTATAATCACATAATT
>NW_018397371.1:32844-33013 GCF_002168275.2 Theobroma umbraticum
TTACTTTAAAAGCCTTATTACTCGCTTTAAATTATTTAATAATCTCATAAATAATTTTAAGAAGAATTTGTTTACATTTTTTATTAAAACAGATTATAATTAAATGTCTGCCTTAAGAATCATGAAGAAAAAATCATTCATTGACTAGAAAAGTCTATTTATAGTCACC
>NW_018397371.1:33113-33247 GCF_002168275.2 Theobroma umbraticum
AGTTAAATTTTTCTATATTTTTAGTGGAAACAGATTATAATTGAATGTCTACCTCAAGAAGCATGAAGAAAAAGGCATTCGTTTATAGTCACCCATTCCTTAAAAAGCATAATTACTCGCTTTAAATAGTTTTA
>NW_018397371.1:33392-34980 GCF_002168275.2 Theobroma umbraticum
TATTGGCAAGAAAAGTCCGTTTATAGTCACCCTTTTCTTCAAAAGCCTAATTACTCACTTTAAATGGTTTTATACGCTCATAATTTATTTTAAGTTGAATTTTTTTACATTTTTGCTAAAAACAGACTACAATTGAATATCTGCCTTGAGAAACGTAAAAAAAAATCATTTACTGACTAGAAAAGTCCATTTAGACCTACCCATTCTTTTGAAAGTCATATTACTCGCTTTAAATGGTTTTATAATCTCATAATTGATTTTAAGTTAAATTTTTCTACATTTTTAGTGAAAATAGATTATAATTGAAAGTCTACCTCAAGAAACATGAAGAAAAAGCATTTATTGACAAGGAAAGTCCATTTATAGTCACCCATTCCGTTAAAAGCCTTATTACTTACTTTAAATAGTTTTATAATCTCATAATTGATTTTAAGTTGAATAATTTTACGTCTTAGGTTATAACAGATTATAATTGAATGTTTACCTTAGAAAAGGTGAAGAAAAAAGGTATACGTTGGCAAGAAAAGTCTATTTATAGTCACTCATTCCTTTAAAAACCTTATTACTCGCTTTAAATATTTTTATAATCTTATAATTGATTTAAAGTTGAATATTTTTATATTTTTGATTAGAACAGATTGTAATTGAATGTCTGCCCTGAGAAATATGACAAAAAAATCATTTATTGACTAAAAAAGTCCATTTAGAGCCACTCATTCCTTCGAAAGCCTTATTACTTGCTTTAAATAGTTTTATAATCACATAATTGATTTTAAGTTATTTTTTTTTGCACTTTCAGTTAAAACATATTATAATTGAGTGGCTACCTCGAGAAACATGAAGATAAGAGCATTCATTGGTAAGAAAAGTTCATTTATAGTCACCCTTTACTTTAAAAGCCTTATTACTCGCTTTAAATGATTTAATAATCTCATAAATAATTTTAAGATGAATTTGTTTACATTTTTTATTAAAACAGATTGTAATTAAATGTCTGCCTTGAGAATCATGAAGAAAAAAACATTCATTGACTAGAAAAGTCTATTTATAGTCACCTATTCTTTCGAAAGCCTTATTACTCTTTTTAAATAGTTTATAATTTCATAATTGATTTTAAGTTGATTTTTCTTACATTTTTAATTAGAACAGATTATAATTGAATGTTAATCTTGAGAAACATGAGGAAAAGGGCATTCATTGATAAGAAAAGCCCATTTATAGTGACTCATACATTCGAAAGCCTTGTTACTTGCTTTAAATGGTTTTATAATCTCATAATTGATTTTAAGTTGAATTTTTTACATTTTTAGTTAAAATATACTTTAATTGAATGACTACATCAAGAAACATGAAGAAAAAGTCATTCATTGACAAGAAAAGCCCATTTATAGTCACCCAAGCTTTCGAAAGCCTTATTAGTCTCTTTAAATGGTTTTATAATCTCATAATTAATTTGAAATAGATTTTTTTTTACATTTTTGCTTAAAACAGACTATAACTGAATGTCTATCCTAAAAAACATGAAGAAAAAGACAGCCATTGGCAATAAAGTCTATGATAGTCACCTATTCTTTGAAAAGCCTTATTA
>NW_018397371.1:34990-35116 GCF_002168275.2 Theobroma umbraticum
ATGGTTTTATAATAGCATAATTGCATTTAAATTGAGTTTTTTTTACATTTTCAGTTAAAATATATTATAATTGAATGTCTACCTCGAGAACGTAAAGAAAAAGCCATTCATTAAGAAGAAAAGTTT
>NW_018397371.1:35500-35622 GCF_002168275.2 Theobroma umbraticum
TTTTTTATATTTTTGGTTAAAAAAGATCATAATTAAATGTCTACCTTGAGAAACATAAAGGAAAATGCAGTCATTGGCAAGAAAAGTCCATTTACGATCACCCATTCCTTCAAAAGCCTTAT
>NW_018397372.1:0-974 GCF_002168275.2 Theobroma umbraticum
ACTATTTAAAGCGAGTAATAAGTCTTTCGAAGGCATGGGTGACTATAAATGGATTTTCTTGTGAATGAATGGCTTTATCTCCACGTTTCTTATGGTAGACATTCAATTATAATCTGTTTTAATGAAAAATGTGAAAGAATTCAACTCAAAATCAAATATGAGATTACAAAACTGTTTAAAGTGATTAATAAGGCTTTTGAGGGAATGAGTGACTGTAATGGACTTTTCTTGCCAAAAATGTAAGAAAATTCAACCTAAAATCAATTACGAGATTATAAAGCCATTTGAAGTGAGTAGTAAGGCTTTTGAAGAAATGGGTGACTATAATTGGACTTTTCTTGTCAATAAATGACTTTTCTTCACATTTTCCAAGGCAAACATTCAATCATAATCTATTTTAACCAAAAATGGAAAAAAATCTAACTTAAAATCAATTATGAGATTATAAAACTATTTAAAGCAAGTAATAAGGCTTTTGACAGTATGGGTGACTATAAATGGACTTTTGTTGCCAATGAATGGGGTCTTCTTCATGTTTCCAGAGACAAACATTCAATTATAATATGTTTTAAACCCATATAGAAAAATATTCAGGTTAAAATCAATTATGAGATTATAAAACCATTTAAAGTGAGTAATAAGGCTTTCGAAGGTTTGATTGACTATAAACGGACTTTTCATATCAATGGATGGCTTTTGCTTCACATTTCCCAAGGTTAACATTCTATTATAATCTATTTTAGAAAAAATAAAAAAATTTAACTTAAAATCAATTATGAGATTATTAAATAATTTAAAGCAAGTAACAAGGCTTTCGAAGGCTTGGGTGCTATAAATGGACTTTTCTTACCAATGAACGGGTTTTTCTTCATGTTTCCTAAGATAGACATTCAATTATAATCTATTTTAACTAAAAATGTAAAAAAAAATTTAACCTAAAATCAATTATGAGATTATAAAACCATTTAAAGCGA
>NW_018397372.1:997-1125 GCF_002168275.2 Theobroma umbraticum
GATGGCTACAAGTGGGCTTTTCTTGCAAATAAAATGGGTTTTCCTTCATGTTTCCTTAGGAAAATATTCAATTATAATCTGTTTAACCAAAAATGTAAAAAAATTCAACCTAAAATCAATTATGAGAT
>NW_018397372.1:1135-1330 GCF_002168275.2 Theobroma umbraticum
TTTAAAGCAAGTAATAAGGCTTTTAAAGAAATGGGTGACTATAAATGGACTTTCGTTGTCAATTAATGGCTTTTTTTTACGTTTCTTGAGATAGACACTTAACTATAACCGTTCTAACAAAAAATGCAAGAAAATTAAAACTAAAATTAATTATGAGTTTATAAAACTATTTAAAGCGAGTAATAAGACTTTTGA
>NW_018397372.1:1398-1675 GCF_002168275.2 Theobroma umbraticum
TTTTTCTTCATGTTTTCAGAGAAAGACATTCAATTATTTTCTATTTTACCAAAAAATACGAAAAACATTCAACTTAAAATCAATTTTGAGGTTACAAAATCATTTAAAAAGAGTACTAAGGTTTTGAAGGTATAAGTGACTATAAATGGGCTTTTCTTGTTAGTGAAAGTGTTTTTCTAAACATTTATCAAGGCAGATATTCAATCATAATCTGTTTTAACTAAAAATATAAAAAATTTGAACTTAAAATCAATTATGAGATTATAAAACCATTTGA
>NW_018397372.1:1915-2019 GCF_002168275.2 Theobroma umbraticum
TGTAATAAAAAAATATGAAAACATTCAACTTATAATCAATTATGAGATTATAAATTATTTAAAGAGAGTAATAAAGCTTTTGAAGGCTTGAGTGACTATAAATG
>NW_018397372.1:2029-2259 GCF_002168275.2 Theobroma umbraticum
ATCAATAGATGGCTTTTGCTTCAGATTTCTCAAGGAAAACATTCAATTATAATATATTTTACTCAAAAAAGTAAAAAAATACAATTTAAAATCAATTATGAGATTATAAAACCATTGAAAGCGACCAATAAGGCTTTCAAAGGCTTAGGTAACTATAAATGGGTTTTTTTAACCAATGAGTGACTTTTTCTTCATGTTTCTCGAGGTAAACATTCAATTATAATCTGTTT
>NW_018397372.1:2501-4002 GCF_002168275.2 Theobroma umbraticum
AAATTCAACCTAAAATCAATTATGAGATTATAAAACTATTTAAAGTGAGTAGTAGCACTTTTCAAGTAATGAGTGACTATAATTGGACTTTTCTTGCCAATGAATGGTTTTTTCTTCACGTTTCCTAAGGAAAGATTCAATTATAATCTATTTTAACTAAAAATATAAAAATATTCAACTTAAAATCAATTATAAGGTTATAAAACCATTTAAAGCCAGTAATAAGGCTTTTGAAGGCTTGAGTGACTATAAATGGGCTTTTCTTCCCAATAAATGAGTTTTTTTTTGCATTTCTTGAGGTAAACATTCAAATACAATTTTTTTAACCAAAAATATAAAAAAAGTCAACCTAAAATCAATTCTGAGATTATAAAACCATTTAAAGCGAGTAATATGGCTTTTGAACGCATGAGTGACTATAAATGGACTTTTCTTATCAGTGAATAGCTTTTTTTTTAACGTTTCTCAAGGTAGACAATAAACTATAATCTATTTTAACTAAAACTGTAAAACAATTCAACCTAAAATCAATTATGAGATTATAAAACTATTGAAAGCGAGTAATAAGGCTTTCGAAGGCTTGAGTGACTATAAATGGATTTGTTATGCCAATGGATGACTTTTGCTTCATAATTCTCAATGTAAACATTCAATTATAATATATTTTAATAAAAAATATAAAAGAAACTTAACTTAAAATCAATTATGAGATTATAAAATCAATTTAAAGCGAGTAATAGGGCTTTTAAAGATTTAAGGGACTATAAATTGACTTTTCTTGTCAATGAATGATTTTTTTCATCATGTTTCACAAGGTAGACATTTACTTATAATCTATTTTAATAAAAAATATAAAAAAAATTCAACCTAAAATCAATTATGAGATTGTAAATTCGTTTAAAGCGAGTAACAAGGCTTTCGAAAGCTTGAGTGACAATAAATAGACTTTTTGTGCCAATAGATGACAAAAATTTTTTTTCACATTTCTCGAGGTAAACATTCAATTGTAATCTGTTTTAACCAGAAATGTTAAAAAACTCATCTTGAAATCAATTATGAGATTATAATACCATTTAAAGTGAGTAATAAGACTTTCGAAGGCATGGTTGATGATAAATGGACTTTTCTTGTCAATGAATGGCTTTTTCTTCACATTTCCCAAGGCAAACATTCAATTATAACCTATTTTAATTAAAAATACAAGAAAATTCAGTCTAAAATCAATTATGAGTTTATAAAACTATCTAAAGCGAGTAATAAGGCTTTTGAAGGGATAGGTGACAATAAATAAAATTTTATTGCCAATAAATGGCTTTTTCTTCACTTTTTCAAAGGAAAAGATTCAATTACAATCTGTTTTAAGTAAAAATATAAAAAAATTTAACTTAAAATTAATTTTTCAGGTTATAAAATAATCTAAAGCAAGCGCTAAGGCTTTTGAAAACATGAGTGACGATAAATAGACTTTTCTTGCCAATGAATGGCTTTTTCTTTATATTTC
>NW_018397372.1:4153-10361 GCF_002168275.2 Theobroma umbraticum
TTTCTCAAAGCAGATATTCAATTATGATATATTTTAACCAAAAATATAAAAACAATTAACGTAAAATCAATTATGAGACGGTAAAACTATTTAAAGTGAGTAATAAGGCTTTCGAAGGCTTAGGTGACTATAAATGGGCTTTTCTTGCCAATGAATGGGTTTTTCTTCATGTTTCTTAAGACAGACATTCAATTATAATCTATTTTAACTAAAAATATAAAAAACAATTCAACCTAAAATCAATTATGAGATTATAAAACCATTTAAAGTGAGTAATCAGGTTTTTGAAGGCTAGGGTGGCTACAAGTGGGCTTTTCTTGCAAATAAAATGGGTTTTTCTTCATGTTTCCCTAGGCAAATATTGAATTATAATCTGTTTAACCAAAAATGCAAAAACATTCAACCAAAAATAAATTATGAGATTATAAAACCATTTAAAGCGAGTAATAAGGCTTTTGAAGGCATGGATGACTATAAATAGACTTTCGTTGTCAATGAATGGCTTTTTCTTTACGTTTCTTGAGGCAGACACTTAACTATAACCTGTTCTAACAAAAAATCCAAGAAAATTAAACCTAAAATCAATTATGAATTTATAAAACTATTTAAAGTGAGTAATGAGGCTTTTAAAGGGATGGGTGACTGTAAATGGACTTTTGTTGTCAATTTATGGCTTTTTCTTTATGTTTTCAAAGGCAGACATTCAATTATATTCTATTTTACCTAAAAATATGAAAAACATTCAACTTAAAATCAATTTTGAGGTTATAAAATTATTTAAAGTGAGTATTAAGGTTTTGAAGGTATAAGTGACTATAAATGAACTTTTCTTGCTAGTGAAAGGGTTTTTCTAAACGTTTACTGAGGCAGACATTCAATTATAATCTATTTTAACCAAAAATATAAAAAAATTGAACTTAAAATCAATTATGAGATTATAAAACCATTTGAAGAGAGTAATATGGCTTTTGAAGGCTTGAGTGATAATAAATGAACTTTCTATGCCAATGGATTGCTTTTGCTATATGTTTCTCAAGGCTAACATTCGATTATATTATATTTTCACCAAAAATGTAAAAACATTCAACTTAAAATTAATTATGAGATTATAAAACCATTTAAAGCAAGTAATAAAGCTTTTGAAGGCTTAGATGACTATAAATGGGCTTTTCTTATCAATAAATAGTTTTTTCACCACGTTTCACAGGGCAAACATTCAATTATAATATGTTTTAACATCAAAAGTAGAAAAATTCAACTTAAAATCAATTATGAGATTACAAAACCATTTAAAGTGAGTGATAAGGCTCTTAAGGGAATGGAGGACTATAAAGGGACTTTTCTTGTCAATGAATGACTTTTTCTTGACATTTTCCAAGGTAGACATATAATTATAATCTGTTTTAACAAAAAATGTAAAAACATTCAACTTAAAATCAATTATGAGATTATAAAACCATTTAAAGTGAGTAATAAGGCTTTTGAAGGAATGGCTGACTCTAAATGGACTTTCCTTGTCAATGAATGCTTTTTCTTGACGTTCCTGATGCAGGCATACAATTATAATTTATTTTAACCAAAAATGTAAAAACTTTTAACTTAAAATCAATTATGAGATTATAAAACCATTGAAAGTGAGTAATAAGGCTTTCGAAGTCTTGAGTGACTATAAATGGACTTTCATATCAATCGATGGCTTTTGCTTCACGTTTCTCAAGGTAGACATTCAATTATAATATATTTTCATCAAAAAAGTAAAAAAATGCAGTTTAAAATCAATTATGAGATTATAAAACTATTTAAAGTGAGAAAAAATCTTTCAAAAGCTTTGGTGACTGTAAATGGGCTTTTCTTGCCAATGAATGGCTTTTTCTTCATGTTTCCTGAGGAAAACATTAAATTATAATCTATTTTAACCAAAAATGAAAAAAAATTCAATCTAAAATCAATTATGAGATTACGAAGCCATTTAAACTAAGTAATAAGGTGTTCGAAGGCTTGGGTGACTATAAATGAGCTTTTATTGCCAATGAACGAATTTTTCTTTATGTTTTCTAAGGCAAGCATTTAATTATAATTTATTTTAACTAAAAATCAATTATGGGATTACAAAATCATTTAAAGTGAGTATTAAGGCTTTTGAAAGAATGGGAGACTATAATTGGACTTTTCTTGTCAATGAATGGCTTTATCTTTACGTTTTTCAAGGCAAATATTCAATTATAATCTGTTTAACCAAAAATGTAGACAAATTCAACTTAAAATCATATATGAGGTTATAAAACCATTTAAAGTGAGTAATAAGGCTTTTGAACGCATGGGTGACTATGAATGGACTTCTCTTGCCAATGAATGTCTTTTTCTTCATGTTTCTTGAGGCAGACATTCAATTATAATATGTTTTAATCAAAAATATAAAAAAATTCAACTTAAAATTAATTATGAGAATATAAAATCATTTAAAGCGAGTAATAAAGCTTTCGAAGGCTTGGGTGACTATAAATGGGCTTTTCTTATCAATGATTGGTTTTTTCTTCACGTTTCCCAAGGTAAATATTCAATTATAATATGTTTTAACAAAAACTATAAAAAAGTTCAACTTAAAATCAATTATGAGATTACAAAACTATTTAAAGTGAGTAATAAGGCTTTCGAAGGCTTGGGTGACTATAAATGAGCTTTTCTTGCCATTGAATAGGTTTTTCTTCACATTTCCTGTGGCAAACATTCAATTACAATCTATTTTAACCAAAAATGTAAACATCATTCAACTTAAAATTAATTATGAGATTATAAAATCATAAAAAGCAAGTAATAAGGCTTTTAAAGAAATCGGTAACTCTAATTGGACTTTTCTTGCCAATGAATGGCTTTTTCTTCACGTTTTCCAAGGAAAACATTCAATTATAATATGCTTTAACCAACAATGTAAAAAAATTTAACTTAAAATCAATTATAAGGTTATAAAACTATTTAAAATAAGTAATAAGACTTTTGAAGACTTGAGTGACTATGAATGGGCTTTTCTTGCCAATGAATGGGTTTTTTTTCATGTTTCTTGAGGTAAAAATTTAATTATAATCTATTTTAATCAAAACTATAAAAAAATTCAACTTAAAATCATTTTTGAAGTTATAAGACCATTTAAAGCAAGTAATAAGGCTTTTGAAGGCATGGGTGACTATAAATGGACTTTTAATACCTATGAATGGTTTTTTCTTCATGTTTCTTGAGAAAAACATTCAACTATAATCTGTTTTAGCAAAAAATGTAAAAAAATTCAACCTAAAATCAATTATCAGATTATAAAACCATTTAAAACAAGTAATAAAGTTTTCAAAGGCATAGGTGACTATAAATATACTTTTCTTGTCATTGAATGACTTTTTCTTCATTTTTCTCAAGGAAAACTAACAATTATAATCTGTTTTAACAAAAAATTTGAAAATATTTAACCTAAAATCAATTATCAGATTATAAAACCATATAAAGTGAGAAATAAGGCTTTCAAAGGCATGAGTTACAATAAATGGACCTTTTTTGTCAATGAATGACTTTTTTTTTCACGTTTCTCAAGGCAGACTAACAATTATAATATTTTTTAATAAAAAATGTAAAAAACTTTAACCTAAAATCAATTATGAGAATATAAAACTATATAAAGCAAGTAATAAGGCTTTCGAAGGCATGAGTGACTATAAATAGACTCTTATTCTCAATGAATGGCTTTTTCTTCATGTTTCCTGAGGCAAACACTCAATTATAATCTATTTTAACAAAAAAAATAAGACAATTCAACCTAAAATCAATTATGAGATTATAAAACCATTTAAAGCAAGTGATAAAGCTTTCGAAGGCATGGCTGATTACAAATGTACTTTTCTTGTCATTGAATGGCTTTCTGTTCATGTTTCTCAAGGTAAACTGACAATTATAATCTGCTTTAATAAAAAACGTAAACAAATTAAGCCTAAAATCAATTATAAGATTAGAAAACCGTATAAAGCGAGTAATAAGACTTTCGAAGGCATGGGTGATTATAAGTGGACTTTTCTTCTCAATGAATGGCTTTTTCTTCAAGTTTCCTAAGGAAGGCACTCAATTATAATCTGTTTTAACTAAAAATGTAAGACAATTCAACCTAAAATCCATTATGAATATATAAAACCATTTAAAGTGAGTAGTAAGGCTTTTGGAGGAATGAGTGACTATAATTGGACTTTTCTTGTCAATGAATAGCTTGTTCTTCATGTTTCTTAAGGCAAACATTCAATTATAATCTGTTTGAACTAAAAATATAAAAAAATTTAACTTAAAATCAATAATAAGGTTATAAAACTATTTATAGCGAATAATAAGGCTTTTGAAGGCTTGAGTGACATAAATGGGCTTTTCATGCTATTGAATGGGTTTTTCTTCATGTTTCTTGAGGCAAACATTCAATTATAATATGTTTTCATAAAAAATGTAAAAAAATTCAACTTGAAATCAATTTTGAGGTTATAAAAGCATTTAAAGCGAGTAATAAGGCTTTTGAAGACATGGGTGACTACAAATGGACTTTTCTTGCCAATGAATGACTTTTTCATCACATTTCGTAAGGCAAACATTCAATTATAATATGTTTTAACTAAAAATATAAAAAATTCAACTTAAAATCAATTATGAGATTATAAAACCATTTAAAGCAAGTAATAAGGCTTCTGAAGATACAGGTGACTATAGATGAACTTTTATTGTCGATGAATAGGGTTTTCTTCACGTTTCCAGAGGGAACTTTTATTGCGATGAATAGGCGTTTTCTTCACGTTTCAGAGGAACTTAAAATCAATTATGAAATTATAAAACCATTTAAAGCAAGTAATAAAGCTTTCAAAGGTTTTAGTGACTATAAATGGACTTTTCATATCAATGGATGGCTTTTGCTTCACGATCGTAAGACAGACATTCAATCATACTATATTTTAATAAAAAAAGTAAAAAAATTCAACTTAAAATCAATTATGGGATTATAAAACCATTTAAAGCGAGTAACAAGGCTTTTGAAGGCTTAGGTGCCTATAAATGGGCTTCTTGTGCCAATGAATGGGTTTTTCTTCATGTTTCTTGAGGTAAACATTTAATTACAATTTGTTTTAACCAAAAATATAAACAATTCAACCTAAAATCAATTATGAGATTATAAAACCATTCAAAGTGAGTAATAACGCTTTTAAAGGCATGGGTGGCTATAAATGGACTTTTATTGTCAATGAATGGTTTTTTTCTTCACGTTTCTTGAGGCAGACACTTAATTATAACATGTTCTACCAAAAAATATAAGAAAATTCAATCTAAATCAATTATGAGTTTATAGAAATATTTAAAGCAAGTAATAAGGCTTTTGAAGGGATGGGTGACTACAAATAGACTTTTGTTAAAAATAGTTGGCTTTTTCATCATCTTTTTAGAGACAAACATTCAATTATAATATGTTTTACTCAAAAATATAAAAAAATTCAATTTAAAATCAATTTTGAGATTACAAAACCATTTAAAGCGAGTAATAAGGTTTAGAAAGTATGAGTGACTATAAATGGACTTTTCTTAATGATTTTTTTTTTACATTTCTCAAGGTAGACATTAAATTATAATCTGTTTTAACCAAAAATGTAAAAAAAATCAATTATGAGATCATAAAACCATTTAAAGAAAGAAATGTGACTTTCGAAGGCTTGAGTGACAATAAATAGATTTTTTATGCCAGTAGATAGCTTTTGCTTCACATTTCTTAAGGTAAACATTCAATTATAATATATTTTAATAAAAAACATAAAAAAATTTAACTTAAAATAAATTATGAGATTATAAAATCATTTAAAGCGACTAATAAGGCTTTCGAACGCTTAGGTGACTATAAATGGGTGTTTCTTGCCATTATAATGATTTTTCATCACGTTTCACAAGACAAATATTTAATTATAATATATTTTAATCAAAAATATAAAACAATTTAACTTAAAATCAATTATGAGGTTACAAAATCATTTAAAGTGAGTGATAAGGCTTTTGAGGGAATGGGTGGCTATAAAGGGACTTTTGATACCAATGAATGGCTTTTTGTTCATGTTTCCTGAAACAAATATATAATTATAATCTGTTTTAACTAAAATTATAAAAACATTAAACTTAAAATCAATTATGAGATTATAAAATCATTTAAAGCGAG
>NW_018397372.1:10660-12136 GCF_002168275.2 Theobroma umbraticum
AGCGAGTAATAAGGCTTCCGAAGTCTTTAGTGACTATAAATGGACTTTTCATATCAATAAATGTCTTTTGCTTCATATTTCCCAAGATAGACATTCAATTAGAAGATATTTTCACCAAAAAAGTAGAAAAATATAATTTAAAATCAGTTATGAGATTATAAAACCATTTAAAGCGAGTAATAAGGCATTCAAAGGCTTGGGAGACTATAAATGGGCTTTTTCTTAACAATGAATTACTTTTGCTTCATATTTCTCGAGGTAAACATTCAATTATAATATGTTTCAACAAAAAATGTAAGAAAATTCAACTTAAAATTAATTATAAGATTATAAAACCATTCAAAGAGAGTAATAAGGGTTTTCAAGGAATGGATGACTATAAATGGACTTCTCTTGCTAGTGAACGGGTTTTTCATCATGTCTCTCGAGGCAAACATTCAATTATAATATGTTTTAACCAAAAATTTAAAAGAATTCAGGTAAAAATCAATTATGAGAATATAAAGCTATTTAAGGCAAGTAATAAGGCTTTTAAAGACATAGTTGACTATAAATGAACTTTTGTTGCCAATGAATGGGGTTTTCTTCATGTTTTTAGATGCAAACATTTAATTATAATCTGTTTTAACCCAAAATGTAAAAAACTCCTACTTAAAATCAACTAGAAATTATAAAACCATTTAAAGCGAGTAATAAGGCTTTTGAAAGTTTGAGTGCTATAAATGAACTTTTCATATCAATGAATGGCGTTTGCTTCATGTTTTCCATGGCAAACATTCAATTATAATATATTTTAATCAAAAATATAAAAACAATCAACTTAAAATCAAATACAAGATGAAAAAACCATTTAAAGCGAGTAAGAAGGCTTTTGAAGGCTTGATGACTATAAATGAGTTTTTCTTACTAATGAATCAATTTTTCTTCATGTTTCTAGAGGTATACATTTAACTACAATCTATTTTAGTAAAAAATGTAAACAAATTCAACCTAAAATCAATTTTGAGATTATAAAACTATTTAAAGCGAGCGATATGGCTTTTGAAGGTATGAGTGAACATAAATGGACTTTTTTTTATCATTGAATAGATTTTTCTTCTTGTTTTTCAAGGCAAACAGTCAATTATGATTTGTTTTAACAAAAAATGTAAAAAACTTCAACCTAGAATCAATTATGAGATTATAAAACTATTTAAAGCGAGTAACAAGGCTTTCGAAGGAATGAGTGACTATAAATGGAGTTTTCTTGTCAATGAATGGCTTTTTCTTTATGTTTCCTAGGATAGACATTCAATTATATTTTTTTAACCAAAAATGTAAAAAATTCAACCTAAAATCAATTATAAAAGCGAGTAATATGGCTTTTGAAGGCTTGGGTGACTATAAATGAGCTTTTCTTGCAAATAAATAGATTTTTCTTTCTATTTCATGAGGCAAACAATTATTTATAATCTGTTTTAACAAAAAATATAAAAA
>NW_018397372.1:12221-12566 GCF_002168275.2 Theobroma umbraticum
CGAGTAATAAGGCTTTTGAAGGCATTGGTGACTATAAATGAACTTTTCCTTGCCAATGAATGACTTTTTCATCATGTCTGTTCAGACAGACACTTAATTATAACCTGTTTTAACAAAAAAATATAAAAAAATTCAACCTAAAATTATTTATGAGTTTATAAAACTATTTAAAATGAGTAATAACGCTTTTGAAGGGATAAGTGACTATCAATAGACTTTTGTTGCCAGCGAATAGCTTTTTCTTCACGTCATTCGAGGCAGACATTCAATTATAATCTATTTTATTCAAAAATATAAAAAAAATTGACTTAAAATCAAATTTGAGGTTATAAAACCATTTAAAGC
>NW_018397372.1:12576-12847 GCF_002168275.2 Theobroma umbraticum
GCTTTTGAAGGCATGGGTGACTATAATAACTTTTTTTGCCAATGATTAGGCTTTTCTTTACGTTTTCTAAGGCAGACATTCAATTATAATCTGTTTTAATCCAAAATGTAAAAAGATTTAACTGAAAATCAATTATGAGATTATAAACCTATTTAAAGCGAGTAATAAGGCTTTCGAAGGCTTAAGTGACAATAAATAGACTTTTTGTGCCAATGGATGGCTTTTACTTCATGTTTCTCAAGACAGACATTCAATTATAATATATTTTTAC
>NW_018397372.1:13127-16530 GCF_002168275.2 Theobroma umbraticum
ATTCAATTATAATATATTTTCATCAAAAAAGTAAAAAAATATAATTTAAAATCAGTTATGAGATTATAAAACCATTTAAAGTGAGTGATAAGGCATTCAAAGGCTTAGGTGACTATAAATGGGCTTTTTCTTAACAATGAATTGCTTTTTCTTCATGTTTCTCGAGGTAAACATTCAATTATAATATGTTTCAACCAAAAATGTAAGAAAATTCAACTTAAAATTAATTATGAGATTATAAAACCATTCAAAGTGAGTAATAAGGGTTTTGAAGGCATGGATGACTAGAAATGGACTTCTCTAGCTAGTGAACGGGTTTTTCATCATGTCTCTTGAGGTAGACATTCAATTATGATATGTTTTAACCAAAAATTTAAAAAAATTTAGCTAAAAATCAATTATGAGATTATAAAACCATTTAAGGCAAGTAATAAGGCTTTTGAAGGCATGCTTGACTATAAATGGACTTTTGTTGCCAATGAATGAGGTTTTCTTCATGTTTTCAGAGGTAAACATTTGATTATAATCTGTTTGAACCGAAAATGTAAAAAACTCCTACTTAAAATCAACTATAAGATTATAAAACCATTTAAATCGAGTAATAAGGCTTTTGAAAGTTTTAGTGCTATAATTGGACTTTTCATATCAATGAATGGCTTTTGCTTCATGTTTCCCATGACAGATATTCAATGATAATATATTTTAACCAAAAATATAAAAAAAATCAACTTAAAATCAAATACGAGACAAAAAAACCATTTAAAGAGAGTAAGAAGGCTTTTGAAGGCTTGACGACTATAAATGAGCTTTTCTTACTAACGAATCAAATTTTCTTCATGTTTCTCGAGGTATACATTCAATTACAATCTATTTTAGTCAAAAATGTAAACAAATTCAACCCAAAATCAATTCTGAGATTATAAAACTATTTAAAGTGAGCAATATGGCTTTTGAAGGTATGGGTGAATATAAATGGATTTTCTTATTACTGAATAGCTTTTTCTTCATGTTTTTCAAGGTAAACAGTCAATTATGATCTGTTTTAACAAAAAATGTAAAAAACTTTAACCTAAAATCAATTACGAGATTGTAAAACTATTTAAAGCGAGTAACAAGGCTTTCGAAAGCATGAGTGACTATAAATGGAGTTTTCTTGTCAATGAATGGTATTTTCTTTCTATTTCCTAAGATACACATTCAATTATATTCTTTTTTAACTAAAAATATAAAAAAATTCAACCTAAAATCAATTATAAAATTATAAAACCATTTAAAGCGAGTAATATGGCTTTTAAAAGCTTGGGTGACTATAAATGGGCGTTTCTTGCAAATAAATAGATTTTTCTTTGTGTTTCATGAGGCAAACAATTATTTATAATCTGTTTTAACAAAAAATATAAAAAAATTCAACCTAAAATCAATTATGAGATTATAAAACCATTTAAAGCGAGTAATAAGGCTTTTGAAGGCATCGGTGACTATAAATGGACTTTTCCTTACCAATGAATGACTTTTTCTTCATGTTTGTTCAAACAGACACTTAATTATAACCTGTTTTAACCAAAAATATAAGAAAATTCAACATAAAATTAATTATGAGTTTATAAAACTATTGAAAATGACTAATAACGCTTTTGAAGGGATAGGTGACTATCAATGGACTTTTGTTGCCAGTGAATGGCTTTTTCTTCATGTATTTCAAGGTAGACATTCAATTATAATCTATTTTATTCAAAAATATAAAATAAATTTGACTTAAAATCAAATTTGATGTTATAAAACCATTTAAAGCGAGTAATAAGGCTTTGGAAGGCATGGGTGACTATAAATGACTTTTTTTTGGTCAATGATTCGGTTTTTCTTTACGTTTCTTGAGGCAGACATTCAATTATAATCTATTTTAATCCAAAATGTAAAAAGATTTAACTTAAAATCAATTATGAGATTATAAAATTCTTTAAAGCGAGTAATAAGGCTTTTGAAGGCTTAAGTGACAATAAATAGACTTTTTGTGTCAATGGATGGCTTTTGCTTCATGTTTCTTAAGGCAGACATTCAATTATAATATATTTGGACAAAACATATAAAAAATTCAACTTAAAATCAATTATGAGATTATGAAACCATTTAGAGCAAGTAATAAAGTTTTTGAAGGCTTACGTGACTATAAATGGGCTTTTCGTACCAATAAATGGCTTTTTCTTCAAATTTCCTAAGGAAAACATTTAATTATAATATGTTTTAACCAAAAATGTAAAAAAATTCAACTTAAAATCAATTATGAGATTATAAAACCATTTAAAGCGAGTAATAAAGCTTTCGAAGTCTTGAGTGACTATAAATGGACTTTTCATATCAATAGATGCCTTTTTCTTCACATTTCCTAGGGTAGATATTCAATTATAATATATTTTCATCAAAAAAGTAAAAAAATCTAATTTAAAATTAGTTATGAGATTATAAAACCATTTAAAGCGGGTAATAAGGCATTCAAAGGCTTGGGTGACTATAAATGGGTTTTTTCTTAACAATAAATTGCTTTTTCTTCATGTTTCTCGAGGTAAACATTCAATTGTAATATGTTTCAACCAAAAATGTAAGAAAATTCAACTTAAAATTAATTCTGAGATTATAAAACCATTCAAAGCGAGTAATAAGGGTTTTGAAGGCATGGATTTCTATAAATGGACTTCTCTTGCTAGTAAACTGGTTTTTTGTCATGTCTCTCGAGGTAGACCTTCAATTATAATATGTTTTAACCAAAAATTTAAAAAAATTCAGCTGAAAATCAATTATGAGATTATAAAACCATTTAAGGCAAGTAATAAGGCTTTTGAAGGCATGGTTGACTATAAATGGACTTTTGTTGCCAATGAATGGGGTTTTCTTCATGTTTTTCGAGGAAAATATTTAATTATAATCTGTTTTAACCCAAAATGTAAAAAACTCCTACTTGAAATCAACTATAAGATTATAAAACCATTTAAAGCGAGTAATAAGGCTTTTGAAAGTTTGAGTGCAATAAATGGACTTTTCATATCAATGAAAGGCTTTTCTTCATGTTTCCCATGGCAGACATTCAATTATAATATATTTAACTAAAAATATAAAAAAATTCAACTTAAAATCAAATGCGAGATGAGAAAACCTTTTAAAGCGAGTAAGAACACTATCGAAGGCTTGACTGACTATAAATGGGCTTTTCTTCCTAATGAATCAATTTTTCTTCATGTTTCTCAAGGTATACATTCAATTACAATCTATTTTAGTCAAAAATGTAAACAAATTCAACTCAAAATCAATTCTGAGATTATAAAACTATTTAAAGCAAGCAATATGGCTTTTGAAAGTATGGGTGAATATAAATGGACTTTTCTTATCACTGAATAGCTTTTTCTTCATG
>NW_018397372.1:16630-17510 GCF_002168275.2 Theobroma umbraticum
TTAAATGGTTTTATAATCTGATAATTGATTTTAAGTTAAATATTTTTACATTTTAAATTAAAACAGATTATAATTGAATGTCTGCCTTAGAAAACGTACAGAAAAGCCTAATCTTTGGCAAAAAAAGTCATTTATAGTCACCCATGCCTTCAAAAGCCTTATTACTCGCTTTAAATGGTTTTATAACTTCAAATTTGATTTTAAGTCAAATTGTTTTATATTTTTCAATAAAATAGATTATAATTGAATGTCTGCCTCGAATGACGTGAAGGAAAAGCTATTCACTGGCAACAAAAGTCCATTGATAGTCACCTATCCCTTTCAAAGCGTTATTAGTCATTTTAAATAGTTTTATAAACTCATAATTAATTTTAGGTTGAATTTTCTTATATTTTTTGTTAAAACAGGTTATAATTACGTGTCTGCCTGAACAAACATGGAGAAAAAGTCATTCATTGGTAAGGAAAAGTCCATTTATAGTCACCGATGCCTTCGAAAGCCTTATTACTCGCTTTAAATGGTTTTATAATCTCATAATTGATTTTAGGTTGAATTTTTTTATATTTTTTATTAAAACAGATTATAAATAATTGTTTGCCTCATGAAACACAAAGAAAAATCTATTTATTTGCAAGAAACGCCCATTTATAGTCACCCAAACTTTTAAAAGCCATATTACTCGCTTTAAATGGTTTATAATTTTATAATTGATTTTAGGTTGAATTTTTTTATATTTTTAGTTAAAAAAGAATATAATTGAATGTCTATCTTAGGAAACAGAAAGAAAAAGCCATTCATTGATAAGAAAACTCCATTTATAGTCACTCATGCCTTCGTAAGCCTTGTTACTCGATTTAAATAGTTTTACAATCTCGTAATT
>NW_018397372.1:17706-17954 GCF_002168275.2 Theobroma umbraticum
CATGAAGAAAAAGCTATTCAGTGATAAGAAAAGTCCATTTATATTCACCCATACCTTCAAAAGCCATATTGCTCGCGTGAAATGGTTTTATAATCTCAGAATTGAATTTGAGTTGAATTTGCTTACATTTTTGACCAAAATAGATTGTAATTAAATGTATACCTTGAGAAACTTGAAGAAAAATTGATTCATTAGTAAGAAAAGCCCATTTATAGTCAGTAAAGCCTTCAAAAGCCTTCTTACTCGCT
>NW_018397372.1:17964-18150 GCF_002168275.2 Theobroma umbraticum
TTTTCGTCTCGTATTTGATTTTAAGTTGAATTTTTTTATATTTTTGGTGAAATATATTATAATTGAATGTCTGCCATAGGAAACATGAAGCAAAAGCCTTTCATTGATATGAAAAGTCCATTTATAGCACTTAAACTTTCAAAAGCCTTATTACTCGCTTTAAATGGTTTTATAATCTTATAGTTG
>NW_018397372.1:18481-18639 GCF_002168275.2 Theobroma umbraticum
TTGATTTTCAGCTGAATTTTTTTAAAATTTTGGTTAAAACATATTATAATTGAATGTCTACCTCGAGAGACATGGCAAAAAACCCGTTCACTAGCAAAAGAAGTCCATTTATAGTCATCCATGTCTTCAAAACCCTTATTACTCGCTTTGAATGGTTT
>NW_018397372.1:18649-18866 GCF_002168275.2 Theobroma umbraticum
TAATTAATTTTAAGTTGAATTTTCTTACATTTTTGATTGAAACATATTATAATTGAAAGTTTACCTTGAGAAACATGAAAAAAAAGCAATTCATTGTTAAGAAAAAGCCCATTTATAGTCACCCAAGCCTTTGAATGTCTTATTGCCGCTTCAAATAGTTTTATAATCTCATAACTTATTTTAAATTATATTTCTTTACTTTTTTGATGAAAATATA
>NW_018397372.1:18876-19000 GCF_002168275.2 Theobroma umbraticum
ATGTCTACCTTGGGAAATGTGAAGTAAAAGGCATCTATTGATATGAAAAGTCCATTTATAGTCACTCAAGACTTCGAAAACCTTATTACTCACTTTAAATGGTTTTATAATCTCATAATTAATT
>NW_018397372.1:19010-19154 GCF_002168275.2 Theobroma umbraticum
TGTTTTTGCATTTTTGGTTAAAACATATTATAATTGAATGTTTTACTTTAGAAACTTGAAGAGAAAGCCATTTATTGGTACGAAAAGCCCATTTATAGTCACCTAAGCCTTCAAAAGCTTTATTACTTGCTCTAAATGGTTTCA
>NW_018397372.1:19254-19636 GCF_002168275.2 Theobroma umbraticum
AAATCAATTATGAGATTATAAAACCATTTAAAGCGAGTAATAAGACTTTCGAAGTCTTGAGTGACTATAAATGGAGTTTTCATATTAATAGATGCCTTTTACTTCACATTTTCCAAGATAGAAATTCAATTATAATATATTTTCATCGAAAAAGTAAAAAATTATAATTTAAATTCAGTTATGAGATTATAAAACCATTTAAAGTGAGTAATAAGGCATTCAAAGGCTTAGGTGAGTATAAATGGGCTTTTTCTTAACAATGAATTGCTTTTTCTTCATGTTTCCTGAGGTAAACATTCAATTATAATATGTTTCAACCAAAAATGTTAGAAAATTCAACTTAAAATTAATTATGAGATTATAAAACCATTCAAAGCGAGTA
>NW_018397372.1:19761-22223 GCF_002168275.2 Theobroma umbraticum
TTCTTTTCCTAGTGAACAGGTTTTTCATCATGTCTCTCAAGGTAGACATTCAATTATAATATGTTTTAACAAAAAATTTAAAAACATTTAGCTGAAAATCAATTATGAGATAATAAAACCATTTAAGGCAAATAATAAGGCTTTTGAAGGTAAGGTTGACTATAAATGGACTTTTGTTGCCAATGAATGAGGTTTTCTTCATGTTTTCAGAGGCAAACATTTAATTATAATCTATTTTAACCCAAAATGTAAAAAACTCCTACTTACAATCAACTATAAGATTATAAAACCATTTAAAGCGAGTAATAAGGCTTTTGAAAGTTTGAGTACTATTAAAGGACTTTCATATCAATGAAAGGCTTTTGCTTCATGTTTCCCATGGCAGACATTCAATTATAATATATTTTAACTAAAAATATAAAAAAATTCAATTTAAAATCAAATACGAGACGAAAAAACCATTTAAAGCGAGTAAGAAGGCTTTTGAAGACTTGACTAACTATAAATGAGATTTTCTTACTAATGAATCAATTTTTCTTCATGTTTCTTGAGGTATACATTCAATTACAATCTATTTTAGTCAAAAATGTGAACAAATTCAACCCAAAATCAATTCTGAGAGTATAAAACCATTTAAAGCGAGCAATATGGCTTTTGAAGGTATGGGTGAATATAAATGGATTTTTCTTATCACTGAATAGCTTTTTCTTCATGTTTTTCAAGGCAAATTGTGAATTATGATCTGTTTTAACAAAAAATGTAAAAAACTTCAACCTAAAATCAATTACGAGATTGTAAAACTATTTAAAGCGAGTAACAAGGCTTTCAAAGGCATGAGTGACTATAAATGGAGTTTTCTTGTTAATGAATGGCTTTTTCTTTCTGTTTCCTAAGATATACATTCAATTATATTCTTTTTTAACTAAAAATGTAAAAAAATTCAACCTAAAATCAATTATAAAATTATAAAACCATTTAAAGCGAGTAATATGGCTTTTGAAGGCTTGGGTGACCATAAATGGGCTTTTCTTGCAAATAAATAGATTTTTCATTGTGTTTCATGAGGCAAACAATTATTTATAATATGTTTTAACAAAAAATATAAAAAAATTCAACCTAAAATCAATTATGAGATTATAAAACCATTTAAAGAAAGTAATAAGGCTTTCGAAGGCTTGAGTGACTATAAATGGACTTTTCATATCACGTTTCCCAAGGTAGATAATAAATTATAATATATTTTAATAAAAAAAGTAAGAAAATATAATTTAAAATTCATTATGAGATTATAAAACCATTTAAAGTGAGCAATAAGGCTTTTGAAGGATTGGGTGATTAGAAATGAGTTTTTCTTGCAAATGAACGGCTTTTTCTTTATGTTTCTTAAGGTAAACATTCAATTTTAATCTGTTTTAACAAAAAATATAAAAAAAATTCAAGTTAAAATTAATTATGAGATTACAAAATCATTTAGAGCGAGTAATAAGGCTTTCGAAGGTTAGGGTGACTCTAAATGGGCTTTGCTTGTCAATAAATAGGCTTTTCATCACGTTTGTCAAGGCAAACATTCAATTATAATCTATTTTGATCAAAAATGTAAAAAACATTTAACTTAAAATCAATTATAAGATTAGAAAACCATTTAAGATGAATAGCAAGGCTTGTGAAGGCTTGAGTGAATATAAATGGGCTTTTCTTGCCAATGAATGAGTTTTTCTTCACATTTCTTTAGGTAAACATTGAATTATAATATGTTTTAACTAAAAATATAAAATAATTTAACTTAAAATTAATTTTGAGGTTATAAAACCATTTAAAGTGAGTAATAAGGCTTTTGAAGGTATAGGTAACTACAAATGGACTTTTCTTCCTAATGAATGACTTTTTCTTCAAGTTTCCTAAGGTAAAAATTCAATTATAGTCTATTTTAACTAAAAATATAAAAAAAATTCAACTTAAGAACAATTATGAGATTATAAAACCATTTAAAGCAAGTAATAAGGCTTTGAAAGGCATGAGTGACTATAAATGGACTTGTGTTGCCAATGAATGGGGTTTTCTTCAAGTTTTCGAACGCAGAAATTGAATTATAATCTATTTTAACCCAAAATGTAAAAACATTCAACTTAAAATCAATTATGAGATTATAAAACTATTTAAAGTGAGTTATAAGGCTTTCGAACGCTTGGGTGACTATAAATGGGCTTTTCCTGCTAATGAATGGCTTTCTCTTCATGTTTCCTGAGATAAACATATAATTGCAATTTGTTTTAACTAAAAATGTAAAAACATTCAACCAAAAATCAATTATTAGATTATAAAACCATTTAAAGTGAGTAATAAGGCTTTTGAAGGCATGGGTGACTATAAAAGGACTTTTGTTGTCACTAAATGGATTTTTCTTGACATTTCTCAAGGAAGACATTCAATTATAATCTGTTTTAACTAACAATATAAAAAAA
>NW_018397372.1:22760-25797 GCF_002168275.2 Theobroma umbraticum
TTGACCTCTAATTAGGGGCAAGTTAAAGCTCAATGAAGAGAAATTAAATGCAAGATGAAAGAATAATCTAACAAAGAATGAAAAAAAATAAAACAAGGAAGATAATATACAAAGATTTATAATGGTTCGGTCAAAGACCTACATCCACTACATTGATTGTTCAACCAAGGATTTTTCAAACCAAATCACTATAAACGGTGTAATTCCCAAGCTTTTACAATGGCTTTTCACAGACTCGGTCATAGCCTTTAATAATAATTTTTCTCGAGATCAACCAAAATCAAAAACTAACTTTTCTAGGCTAAGTTAGAACCTATACACTCAATCAAGCTAACCCAAGCTTGATCAACCCCCTTAAAGTGACTTGCACACTCTAAATAATTAAGGAGAAAAGAAATAAAGATGTACCTATGATCACTAACCTGATCTGAATGGTATACAATAAAGTGCTTAACTCTATTACAAAGATTAGAGTGAACTGCAGTAAGTATGAAGAGAGTTTTTACTATTTTTGAGCTCTTTTTGATATTGGAAGCCTTTAAAAAACTGATTCATAGCTATTGGGAGTGCCTTTTATACTTGAAAAATTAACTTTGATGGTTGTTAGACAAATTTTGACCATTGGAAATAGTTTGGGGGTAGTTCTAGCTGTTAATCTATCTTCTAGTACTTAAATTCAAATTTTCAAACAGAATGCTTTTAGTCGACTAACATTGCTACTTAGTCGATTAAGTCGTCTCTGTCTTTGAACCCAGTTTCTAACAATAGGCTCTTAGTCAACTAACAATACTTCTTAGTTGATTAAATCGTTTCTGTCTCTGAACTTAGTTTTTGGTAATAAGCTCTTAGTTGATTAACACTGTCTCTTGGTCGACTAAGTATTCTCTATTTAACAATCTGCTTGAACCTGCCAACTTCTTTTTTGAGTTTTATTCAACCAACTCGCTTGATTATCCAACTAAGAGGCTTCTTGTTTCATTTCTCAATTGTAGCTCCTTAGTCTTGTGAGTTTTGATATTTGCTTTTGAATGATTAACTAATTATTTAACATACATTTTTGTCTTGCACACTTAAGTAGAAAAGTTAAACATAGATAAATGGGAATGTTTTATTATCATCAAAAACTAATAGAGCCAACACAAAAATGAAAAACGATTCAACTTAAAATCAATTTTGAGGTTATAAAACCGTTTAAAACGAGTAATAAGGCTTTTGAAGGCATGGACGACTATAAATGGACGTTTCTTGCCAATGAAAGGGTTTTTCTTTATGTTTCCTGAGATAGATATTCAATTATAATCTATTTTAACCAAATATATAAAAAATTTCAACTTAAAATCAATTATAATATTATAAAACCATTTAAAGAGAGTAATATGACTTTTGAAGGTTTGAGTGACAATAAATAGACTTTTTGGCTAATGGATGACTTTTGCTTCACGTTTCTCCAGGGAAACATTTAATTATAATATATTTTAACCAAAAATATAAAAGAATTCAACTTAAAATCAATTATAAGATTATAAAATCATTTAAAACAAGTAATAAAGATTTTGAAGACTTGAGAGACTATAAATGGCCATTTTTTGCAAATAAATGACTTTTTCTTTTGTTTCCTAAGGTAAATATTCAATTATAATCTATTTTAACTGAAAATGTAAAAAAATTCACCTTAAAATCAATTTTGAGATTATAAAACCATTTAAAGCGAGTAATAAGGCTTTTGAAAGTATGGGTGACTATAAATGGACTTTTCATGCCAAGGAATACTTTTTTCTTCATGTTTTCTGAGGCAGACATACAATTATAATTTGTTTTAACAAAAAATATAAAAACATTTAACTTAAAATCATTAGGGGAGATTATAAAAATCAATAAAAATGTTTAAGGAGTTTAAAAGATATAGGCTTTCGAAGGCTGAGTGACAATAAATGGACTCTTCTATCAATAAATGGCTTTTTCTTCAGTTCTCAAGGTAGACATTCATAATAATCTGTTTTATAAAAAATGTTAAAATTCAACTAAAAATCAATTATGAGATTAGAAAACCATTTAAAGCGAGTAATAAGACTTTCGAAGGATTAGGTGACTATAAATTGGCTTTTCTTGCCAATGAATGGCCTTTTTCTTATGTTTCTCAAGGCAAACAGTCAATTATAATCTATTTTAACAAAAAATCTAAAAACAAATTCAACTTAAATCAATTATGAGATTACAAAACCATTTAAAGCAAGTAATAAGGCTTTTGAAGGCTTGGCTGACTATAAATGAGCTTTTCTTGCCAATGAACATGTTTTTCTTCATGTTTTCTAAGGGAAACATTCAATTATAATCTGTTTTAACAAAAATGGAAAAAACATTCAACTTAAAATCAATTATCAGATTACAAAACTATTTAAAGTGAGTAGTAAGGCTTTTAAAAGAATGAGTGACTATAATTGCACTTTTTTTGCCAATGAATGGCTTTAACTTCATGTTTCCCAAGGCTAACATTCAATTATAATCGGTTTCAAATAAAAATGTAAAAAAATTTAAGTTAAAATCATATATGAGATTATAAAAATATTTAAAGCGAGTAATAAGGCCTTTGAATGCATGGGTGCCTATAAATGGACTTCTCTTACCAATGAATGGCTTTTTCTTTACATTTCTTAAGGTAGACATTCAATTAGAATCTGTTTTAACTAAAAATGTAAAACAAATTCAATTTAAAATCAATTATGAGATTATAAAACTATTTAAAGCAAGTAATAAGGGTTTCGAAGGCTTAGGTGACTGTAAATGGGCTTTTCTTGCTAATGAATGGCTATTTCTTCATGATTCCCAAGGTAAACATTTAATTATAATCCGTTTTAACTAAAAATATAAAAAAAATTAACTTAAAATCATATATGAGGATATAAAAATATTTAAAGTAAGTAATAAGGCTTTTGAACGTATAAGTGACTATAAGTGGACTTCACTTTCTAATGAATGGCTTTTTCTTTACGTTTGCTAAGGCAAACATTCAATTATAATCTGTTTGAACTAAAAATGT
>NW_018397372.1:25807-25907 GCF_002168275.2 Theobroma umbraticum
AACTTAAAATCAATTCTAGGATTACAAAACCATTTAGAGCGAGTAGTAAAGCTTTCTAAGGCTTGGCTAACTATAAATGGGCTTTTCTTGCTAATGAATG
>NW_018397372.1:25917-26067 GCF_002168275.2 Theobroma umbraticum
CATGTTTTCTAAGGTGAACATTCAATTATAACATGTTTGAACCAAAAATGTAAAAAACAATCAACTTAAAATCAATTCTCAGATTACAAAACTATTTAAAGGTTGTACTAAGGCTTTTAAAGGAATTAGTGACTATAATTGGACTTTTCT
>NW_018397372.1:26167-28886 GCF_002168275.2 Theobroma umbraticum
GAGTGCTATAAATGGACTTTTCATATCAATGATTGGCTTTTACATCACATTTCATAAGTCAGGTATTTAATTATAATATATTTTAGCCAAAAATATAAAAACATTCAGCATAAAATCAATTATGAGATGGTAAAACCATTTAAAGCAAGTAATAAGGCTTTCGAAGGCTTGGGTGACTATAAATGAGCTTTTCTTGCCAATGAATCGATTTTTTTTCATGTTTCTCAAGGTATACATTCAATTACAATTTGGTTTAGTCAAAAATATAAATAAATTTAAGCCAAAATCAATTATGAGATTATAACACTATTTAAAGCGAGCAACAAGGCTTTTGAAGGCAATGGTGAACATAAATAGACTTTTCTAGTCAATGAATGACTTTTTCTTCATGTTTCTGAAGAAAAACAATCAATTATAATCTGTTTTAAATGGAAATGTAAAAAAATTCAACCTAAAATCAATTACGAGATTGTAAAACTATTTAAAGCAAGTAACAAAGCTTTTGAAGGCATAAGTAACTATAAATGGACTTTTCTTGTTAATGAATGGCTTTTTCTTTATGTTTCCTTGGACAGACACTTAATTATAACCTATTTTAACCAAAAATGTAAGAAAATTCAACTTAAAATTAATTATGAATTTATAAAACTATTTAAAACGAGTAATAAGGCTTTTGAAGGGATAGGTGAATATGAATGGACTTTTGTTACCAGTGAATGGCTTTTTCTTCATGTCGTTCAAGACAGACATTCAATTATAATTTGTTTTATTCAAAAATGTAAAAAACTTTGACTTAAAATCAAATTTGAGGTTATAAAACTATTTAAAGTGAGTAATAAGGCTTTTAAAGGTATGAGTGACTATATATGACTTTTCTTGCCAATGAATAGGTTTTTCTTTACATTTCCTCAGGTAGACATTCAATTATAATCTGTTTTAATCCAAAATGTAAAAATATTTAACTTAAAATCAATTATGAGATTATAAAACCGTTTAAAACGAGTAATAAGGCTTTTGAAGGCTTGAGTGATAATAAATACACTTTTTGTACCAATGGATGGCTTTTACTTTACGTTTCTCAAGATAGACATTCAATTATAATATATTTTAACAAAACATATAGAACAATTCAACTAAAAATCAATTATGAGATTATAAAACTATTTAGAGCGAGTAATAAAGCTTTTGAAGGCTTAGGTTACTATAAATGGGTTTTTCTTACCAATAAATGGCTTTCTTTTCACATTTCATAAGGAAAAGATTCAATTATAATATGTTTTAACCAAAAATGTAAAAACATTCAACTTAAAATCAATTATGAGATTATAAAACTATTTAAAGCGAGTAATAAGGCTTTTGAAGGTATAGGTGACAATAAGTGGACTTTTCTTGTCAATGAATGGTTTTTTCTTCATATTTCCCAAGAAAAACATTCAATTACAATCTATTTTAACTAAAAATGTAAAAAAATTCAACTTAAAATCAATTATAAGATTATAAAACTATTTAAAGCGAGTAATAAAGTTTTTGGAGGAATGGTTGACTATAAATGAGCTTTTCTTATTAATGATTAGCTTTTTCTTCATGTTTCCCAAGACAAGCATTCAATTATGATTTGTTTTAACCCAAAATGTAAAACATTCCAATTAAAATCAATTATGAGATTATAAAATCATTTAAAGCAAGTAATAAAGGTTTCGAAGGCTTGAGTGACTATAAATGGACTTTTCATATTAATAGATGGCTTTTTCTTCATGTTTCCCAATGTAGAAAATTAATTATAATATATTTTAATAAAAAAGTAAGAAAATATAATTTAAAACTAATTATGAGATTATAAAACTATTTAAAATGAGCAATAAGGCTTTTGAAGGCTTGGGTGACTATAAATGGGTTTTTCTTGCAAATGAATGGCTTTTTCCTCATGTTTCTCAAGGCAAACATTTAATTATAATCTGTTTGAACCAAAAATGTAAACAAATTCAAGTTAAAATTAATTATGAGATTACAAAACCATTTAGAGCGAGTAATAAGGCTTTCGAAAGCTTGGGTGACTATAAATGAGCTTTTCTTGCTAATGAATGGGCTTTTCATCACATTTCCCAAGGCAGATATTCAATTATAATATGTTTTGACCAAAAATGTAGGAAACATTCAACTTAAAATCAATTATGAGATTTCAAAAGCATTTAAGGTGAGTAGTAAGGCCTTTGAAGGAATGAGTGCCTATAATATAACTTTTCTCGCCAATGAATGGCTTTATCTTCAGGTTTCCTAAGGCAAACATTTAAAGATAATCTGTTTTAAGCAAAAATGTAGGAAAATTCAACTTAAAATCAATTATGAGGTTATAAAACTATTTAAAGTGAGTAATAAAGCTTGTGAATGCTTGAGTGAATATAAATAGGATTTTCTTGCCAATAAATGGGTTTTTCTTCATGTTTCTTCAAGCAAACATTCAATTATAATTTGTTTTAACCAAAAATATAAAACAATTCAACTTAAAATGAATTTTGAGGTTATAAAACCATTTAAAGTGAGTAATAAGGATTTTGAAGGCATAGGTGACTATAAGTGGACTTCTCTTACCAATGAATTACTTTTTCTTCATAATTCCCAAGGCAAACATTCAAGTATAATCTGTTTTAACTAAAAATGTAAAAAAAAAAATTCAACTTAAGATCAATTATAAGATTATAAAACCATTTAAAGCAAGTAA
>NW_018397372.1:28896-35317 GCF_002168275.2 Theobroma umbraticum
GAAGGCATGGGTGACTATAAATGGACTTGTGTTGTCAATGAATAGGGTTTTCTTCAAGTTTTGAGAGGCATTCATTGAATTATAATCTGTTTTAACCCAAAATATAAAAAAATTTAACTTAAAATCAATTATGAGATTATAAAACTATTTAAAGCGAGTTATAAGGCTTTCAAAGGCTTGGGTGACTATAAATGGGCTCTTCTTGCCAATTAATGGCTTTCTCTTCATGTTTTCTGAGGTAAACATGCAATTACAATTTGTTTTAATCAAAAATGTAAAAGAATTCAACCTAAAATGAATTATGAGATTATAAAACCATTTAAAGCAAATAATAAGGCTTTTGAAGGCTAGAGTGACTATAAGTTAGCTTTTCTTGCAAATGAATGGGTTTTTTCTCATATGTTTAAGGTAAACATTCAATTATAATATGTTTTAATTAAAAATGTAAAAACATTCAACCTAAAATCAATTATTAGATTATAAAATCATTTAAAGCGAGTAATAAAGCTTTTGAAGGCATGAGTGACTATAAAAGGACTTTTGTTGTCAATAAATGGCTTTTTCTTGATATATCTCGAGGTGGACATTCAATTATAATCTGTTTTAATAATAATATAAAAAAATTCAACTTACAATCAATTCTGATATTATAAAACCATTTAAAGCTAGTAATAAGGCTTTTAAAGGATTATGTGACTATAAATAGACTTTTCTTTCTAATGAATGACTTTTTCTTTATGTTTCCTAAGGAAAACACTTAATTATAACCTGTTCTAATAAAAAATGTAAGAAAATTCAACCTAAAATTAATTATGAGTTTATAAAACTATTTAAAATGAGTAACAAACCTTTTGAAGGGATGGGTGACTATAAATGAACTTTTGTTCCCAATGAATGGCTTTTTCTTCACGTTTTTGGAGGTAAACATTCAATTATAATATCTTTTAACTAAAATGTTGGTTCCAAATAATGTGCTAGAAGGGGGGTGAATAGCACGTTTTAGCTTACTAAATTTGACCTCTAATTAGGGGCAAGTTAAAGCTCAATGAAGAGGAATTAAATGCAAGATGAAGGAATAATCTAACAAAGAATGAAAAAAAATAAAACAAGGAAGACAATACACAAAGATTTATAGTGGTTCAGTCAAAGACCTACATCCACTACCTTGATTGTTCAACCAAGGATTTTTCAAAACAAATCACTATAAATGGTGTAATTCCCAAGCTTTTACAATGGCTTTTCACAGTCTCAGCCACAACCTTTAACAATGGTTTTTCCTGGGATCAACCAAAAACAAAATCTAACTTTTCTAGGCTGAGTTAGAACCTATACACTCAATCAAGTTGACCCAAGCTTGATCAACCCCCTTAAAGTGACTTGCACACTCTAAGTAATCAAGGAGAAAAGAAATAAAGAAGTACCTATGATCACTAACCTGATCTGAATGGTACACAATGAAGTGGTTAACTCTATTACAAAGAGTTTTTGCTATTTTGAGCTCTTTTTGATATTAAAAACCTTCAAAAAACTAATTCATAGCTATTAGGAGTGCCTTTTATACTTGAAAAATCAACTTTGATGGCTGTTAGATAGATTCTAATCGTTGGAAACAGTTTGAGGATAGTTCTAGCTATTAATCTGTCTTCTAGTGCTTAAATTCAAATTTTTAGACAAAATGCTCTTAGTCGACTAACATTGCTACTTAGTCGATTAAGTCATCTCTGTCTTTGAACCCAGTTTCTAATAGTAGGCTCTTTGTCGAGTAACAAAACTTCTTAGTCGATTAAGCCGTTTCTGTCTCTGAACCTAGTTTTTGGTAGTAAGCTCTTAGTTTACTAACACTATCTCTTGGTTAACTAAGTGTTCTTTGTTTAACAATCTGCTTGAACTTGCCAACTTCTCTTTTGAGTTTTATCCAACCAACTCCCTTGATTATCCAACTAAGGGGCTTCTTGTTTCATTTCTCAATTGTAGCTCCTTAGTCTTGTGAGTTTTGATATTTGCTTTTGAATGATTAACTAATTATTTAACATACATTTTTATCCTACACACTTATGTAGAAAAGTTAGATATAGATAAATGGGAATGTTTTATTATCATCAAAAACTAATGAAGCCAACACAAAAATAAAATACGATTCAACTTAAAATCAATTTTGAGGTTATAAAATCATTTAAAGCGAGTAATAAGGTTTTTGAAGACATGGGTGACTATAAATAGACTTTTTTTGCTAATGAAAGGGTTTTTCTTTACGTTTCCCGATATAGACATTCAATTATAATCTGTTTTAACGAAAAATGTAAAAACATTTAACTTAAAATCAATTATGAGATTATAAAATCATTTAAAGAGAGTAATATGGCTTTCGAAAGTTTGAGTGATAGTAAATGGACTTTTTGGTCAATGGATGGCTTTTGCTTCATGTTTCTCAAGACAAACATTCAATTATAATATATTTTAATAAAAAATATAAAAAAGTTAAACTTAAAATCAATTATAAGATTATAAAACCATTTAAAGCGAGTTTTAAATCTTTCAAAAGCTTGGGTGACTATAAATGGGTATTTTTTATCAATAAATGACTTTTTCTCACGTTTCCTAAGCCCAATATTTAATTATAATTTGTTTTAACCAAAAATATAAAAAAAATTTAATTTAAAATTAATTTTGAGATGATAAAACCATTTGAAGCGAGTAAAAAGGCTTTTGAAGGTATGGGTGACTATAAATGAACTTTTCTTACCAACAAACGACTTTTTCTTCATGTTTCTTAAGGCAGACATAAAATTATAATTTATTTTAACTAAAAATATAAAAACATTTAACTTAAAAACACTTATGAGATTATAAAACCATTTAAAGCGAGTAATTAGGCTTTCGTAGGCTTGAGTGACTATAAATAGATTCTTCATATTAATAGATGGCTTTTTCTTCACATTTCTTAAGGTAAACATTTAATTATAATCTGTTTTAATCAAAAATGTAAAAAAATTCAACTTAAAATCAATTATGAGATCATAAAACCATTTAAATTGAGTAATAAGGCTTTCGAAGGCTTAGGTGACTGTAAATGGGCTTTTCTTGCCAATAAATGACCTTTTTCTTATGTTTTTAGAGGTAGACATTCAATTACAATCTAGTTTTGACCAAAAATGTAAAAAAAATTCAACTTAAATTAATAATGAGATTACAAGATCATTTAAAGTGAGTAATAAGGCTTTTGAAGGCTTGGCTAACTATAAATGAGCTTTTCTTGCTAGTGAATGGGTTTTTCTTCATATTTTCTAAAGCAAACATTCAATTATAATCTATTTTAACCAAAATTGAAAAAACATTCAACTTAAAATTAATTATCAGATTACAAAATCATTTAAAGTGAGTAGTAAGGCTTTTAAAGAATGAGTGACTATAATTGCACTTTCTTGCCAATGACTGATTTATCTTCATGTTTTCCAAGGTAAACATTCAATTATAATCTGTTTTTACTAAAAAATACAAAAAAACTCAACTTAAAATCATATATGAGGTTACAAAAACATTTAAAGCGAGTAATAAGGCTTTTGAACGCATGGGTGACTATAAATGGACTTCCCTTATCAATGAATGGCTTTTTCTTCACGTTTCTTGAGGTCGACATTCAATTATAATCTGTTTTAACAAAAAATGTAAAAAAATTCAACTTAAAATCAATTATGAGATTATAAAACTATTTAAAGCGAGTAATAAGGCTTTCAAAGGCTTATGTGACTGTAAGTGAGCTTTTTTTGCCAATGAATGGCTATATCTTTATGTTTTCTAAGGTAAATATTCAATTATAATATGTTTTAACCAAAAATGTAAAAAAAATCAACTTAAATCATATCTGAGGTTATAAAAACATTTAAAGCGAGTAATAAGGCTTTTGAACGCATAAATGACTATAAATGGACTTCTCTTATCAATGAATGGCTTTTTCTTCATGTTTCCTGAGGCAAACATACAATTATAATCTATTTTAACAAAAAATGTAAAAATATTTAACTTAAAATCAATTCTGGGATTACAAAACCATTTAAAGCGAGTAGTAAGGCTTTTTAAGGCTTGGCTGACTATAAATAGGCTTTTCTTGCCAATGAATGGGTTTTTCTTCACATTTTTTGAGGAAAACATTCAATTATAATATGTTTTAACTAAATATGTAAAAAACAATCAACTTAAAATAAATTATCAGATTACAAAGTCATTTAAAGTGAGTAGTAAGGCTTTTGAAGGAATGGGTGACTATAATTGGACTTTTCTTGCCAATGAATGACTTTTTCTTCATGTTTCCCAAGGGAAACAGGAAATTATAATCTGTTTTTACCAAAAATGTAAAAAATTCAACTAAAAATCATATATATGGCTATAAAATCATTTAAAGCGAGTAATAAGGCTTTTGAACACATGGGTGACTACAAATTGACTTCTCTTACCAATGAATGGCTTTTTCTTTATGTTTTCCAAGGCACACATTCAATCATAATATGTTTTAACTAAAAATATAAAAAAATTTAACTTAAAATCAATTATGAGATTATAAAACAATTTAAAGCGAGTAATAAGGCTTTCGATGGCTTAGGTGATCGTAAATGGGTTTTTCTTGCCAATGAATGGCTTTTTCTTCATGTTTCTTGAGGCAAACATTCAATTATAATCTGTTTTAACCAAAAATGTAAACAATTCAACTTAAAATCAATTATGAGATTACAAAACCATTTAAAGTGAGTAATAAAGCTTTTAAAAGCTTCGCTGACTATAAATAGGCTTTTCTTGCCAGTGAATAGGTTTCTCTTCATATTTTTTGAGGAAAACATTTAATTATAATCTGTTTTAACTAAAAATGTAAAAAACCTTCAACTTAAAATCAATTATAAGATTACAAAACTATTTAAAGTGAGTAGTAAGGCTTTTGAAGGAATGGGTGACTATAATTGGACTTTTCTTACAAATGAATGGCTTTTTCTTCATATTTCTCTAGGCAAAACATTCAATTAGAATATGTTTTAACCATAAATATAAAAAAATTCAACTCAAAATCCTATATGAGGTTATAAAACCATTTAAAGTGTGTAATAAGGCTTTTGATGGCATAGATGACTATAAATAGACTTCTCTTGCCAATGATTGGCTTTTTCTTCATGTTTCTTAAGTTAGACATTCAATTATAATCTGTTTTAACTAAAAATGTAAAAAAAAAATTGAATTTAGAATCAATTATGAGATTATAAAACCATTTAAAGTAAGTAATAAGCCTTTTGAAGGCTTGAGTGACTATAAATAGGTTTTTCTTGACAATGAATGGGTTTCTCTTCACGTTTCTAGAGGTAAACATTTAATTATAACATGTTTTATCAAAATATGTAAAAATATTTAACCTAAAACTAATTATGAGATTATAAGACCATTTAAAGCGAGTAATAAGGCTTTCGAAGGCATCAGTGACTATAAATGTACTTTTCTTGTCATTGAATGGCTTTTTTTTCATATTTCTCTAGGTAGATAGTCAATTATAATCTGTTTTAACCAAAAATATAAAAAAATTCAACATAAAATCGATTATAAGATTCTAAAACCATATAAAGCAAGTAATAAGACTTTCGTAGGCATGGGTGACTATAAATGGACTTTTATTGTCAATGCATGGCTTTTTCTCCACATTTCTCAAGGTAGACACTTAACTATAATTTATTTTAACAAAAAATATAAAAAAATTCAACCTAAAATCAATTATGAGATTATAAAACTGTTAAAAGTGAGTAGTAAAGTTTTTGAAAGAATGAGTGACTATAATTAGACTTTTCTTGCTATTGAATGACTTTTTCTTCATGTTTCTTAAGGCAGACACTTAATTGTAACCTGTTTTAACAAAAAATGTAAAAAAATTCAATCTAAAATCAATTATGAGTTTATAAAACTATTTAAGGTGAGTAATAAGGCTTTTGAAGGGATCAGTGACTATAAATAGACTTTTGTTGCCAATGAATGGCTTTTTCTTTATGTTTTCTAAACCAGACAATCAATTATAATTTCTTTTAACAAAAAATATAAAAAAATTTAACTTAAATCAATTTTGAGGTTATAAAACCATTTAAAGTGAGCAATAAGGCTTTTGAAAGTATGGGTGACTATAAATGGACTTTTCTTGCTAATTAATCACTTTTCTTTATATTTTTCAAGATATACATTCAATGATAATCTATTTTAACCAAAAATGTAAAAACATTCAACCTAAAATCAATCTTCAGATTATAAAACCATTTAAAGTGAGCAATAAGGCTTTTGAAGGTATGGGTGACTATAAATGGACTTTTCTTTCTAATGAATCACTTTTTCTTCATGTTTCCCAAGATATACATTCAATTATAATCTGTTTTAACCAAAAATGTAAAAACATTCAACCTAA
>NW_018397373.1:0-94 GCF_002168275.2 Theobroma umbraticum
CTAATATACTATCTATTCGATACGTATACTTGCATAGTAGAATTTTAATTGACACCTACTATTAACTATGAGATTATAAAACCATTTAAAACGA
>NW_018397373.1:104-245 GCF_002168275.2 Theobroma umbraticum
TTTCAAAGGCATGGGTGACTATAAATAAACTTTTCTTAACAATGAATGCCTTTTTTTGCATGTTTTTTGAGGTAGACATTCAATTATAATTTGTTTTAACCAAAAAAGCAAAAACATTCAAGTTAAAATCAATTATGAGAT
>NW_018397373.1:255-780 GCF_002168275.2 Theobroma umbraticum
TTTAAAGTGAGTAATAAGGTTTTCAAAGGCTTGGGTGACTATAAATGGGTTTTTCTTGCCAATGAATGGTTCTTTCTTCATGTCTCCTCAGGTAAACATTTGATTATAATCTGTTTTAACAAAAAAATATAAAAAAATTCAGTTTAAAATCAATGTTGAGATCATCAAACCATTTAAAGTGAGTAATAAGGCTTTTGAAGGCATGCATGACTATAAAAAGACTTTTCTTATCAATAAATGGTTTTTATTGCACGTCTCCTAAGGAAGACATGCAATTATAATCTGTTTTCACCAACAATGAAAAAAAATTCAACCTACTATCAACTATGAGATTATAAAATCATTTAAAGTGAGTAATATGGCTTTCAAAGGCATGAGTGATTATAAATAGACTTTTCTTGCAAATGAATGGCTTTTTCTATATGTTTCTTGAGGTAAACAGTCAATTATAATATACTTTAATCAAAAAAGCAAAACATTCAACTTAAAATCAATTATGAGATTATAAAACCTTTTAAAGTGAGT
>NW_018397373.1:790-1583 GCF_002168275.2 Theobroma umbraticum
TCGAAGGCATGGATTGCTATAAATGGACTTTTCTTGTTAATGAATAACTTTTTCATCATGTTTCTTGAGGCAGACATTCAATTAAGAGATTATAAAACCATTTAAGGCAACTAATAAGGCTTTCAAAGGTATGAGTGACTATAAATGAGCTTTTTCCTCAAATAGATGTTTTTTACTTCACGTTTCTCGAGATAGACAGTCCATTATAATATATTTTAACCAAAAATATAAAAAAATTCAACTTGAAATCAAATATGAGATTACAAACCAATTTAAAGTGGGTAATAAGGCTTTCGAAGGCATGGGTGACAATAAATGGACTCTTCTTACCAATGAATGGTTTTTGCTGCACGTTTCCCAACGTAGACATTCAATTATAATATGTTTTAACCAAAAAAGCAAAAACATCCAAGTTAAAATCAATTATGACATGATAAAACCATTTAAAGCGAATAATAAGACTTTTGAAGGCTTGGATGACTATAAATAGGCTTTTATTGTCAATGAATTGCTTTTTTTTCATGACTGCTAAGGCAAACATTTAATTATAATCTGTTTTAACAAAAAATGTAAAAAATTTAGCTTAAAATCAATTCTGGGATCATAAAACTATTTAAAGCGGGTAATAATGATTTTGAAGGCATGCGTGACTATAAAAGAATTTTTCTTACCAATAAATGGCTTTTGCTCTATGTCTCCCTGGGCAGACATTCAATTATAATTTGTTTTAATAAAAAATTAAAAAAAATTCTACCAACTATCAACTGTGAGATTATAAAACCATTTAAAGTGA
>NW_018397373.1:1593-1732 GCF_002168275.2 Theobroma umbraticum
TTTTGAAGGCATGGGTGACTATAAAGAGACTTTTCTTGCCAATGAATAGCTTTTTCTACATGTTTCTTGAGGCAGACATTCAATTATAATATGTTTTAACCAAAAAGGCGAAAACATTCAATTTAAAATCAATTATGAG
>NW_018397373.1:1742-1929 GCF_002168275.2 Theobroma umbraticum
CATTTAAAGCGAGTAATATGGCTTTCGAAGACATGAGTGAATATAAATATACTTTGCTTGCGAATGAATGGCTTTTTCTGTATGTTTCCTGAGGTAAACAATCAATTATAATCTATTTTAATCAAAAAAGTAAAACATTCAACTTAAAATTAATTATGAGATTATAAAACCTTTTAAAGTGAGTAAT
>NW_018397373.1:1939-2739 GCF_002168275.2 Theobroma umbraticum
AAGGCATGGATTGCTATAAATGGACTTTTCTTGTTAATGAATAACTTTTTTTCATCACGTTTCTTGAGGCAGACATTCAATTAAGAGATTATAAAATCATTTAAAGCAAGTAATAAGGCTTTCAAAGGTATGAGTGACTATAAATGAGCTTTTTCCTCAAATGGATATTTTTTACTTCACGTTTCTCGAGATAGATAGTCCATTATAATATATTTTAACCAAAAATGTAAAAAAATCCAACTTAAAATCAAATATGAGATTATAAAGCAATTTAAAGTGAGTAATAAGGCTTTCGAAGGCATGCGTGAGAATAAATGAACTTTTCTTATCAATGAATGGTTTTTGCTACACGTTTCCCAAGGTAAACATTCAATTATAATATGTTTTAACCAAATAAGCAAAAACATCCAAGTTAAAATAAATTATGACATGATAAACCATTTAAAGCGAGTAATATGGCTTTTGAAGGCTTGGATTATTATAAATAGGCTTTTCTTGTCAATGAATGGCTTTTTCTTCATGACTGCTAAGGCAAACATTTAATTATAATTTGTTTTAATAAAAAATGTAAAAAAATTTAGCTTAAAATCAATTCTGAGATCATAAAACCATTTAAAGCAGGTAATAAGGCTTTTGAAGGCATGCGTGACTATAAAAAGACTTTTCTTATCAATAAATGACTTTTGCTCCATGTCTCCCTAGACAGACATTCAATTATAATCTGTTTTAACAAAAAATATAAAAAAAATTAACCTACTATCAAGTATGAGATTTTAAAACTATTTAAAGCGAGTAATAAG
>NW_018397373.1:2749-3020 GCF_002168275.2 Theobroma umbraticum
GCATGGGTGACTATAAATAGACTTTTCTTGCCAATAAATGACTTTTTCTACATGTTTCTTGAGGTAGACATTCAATTATAATCTATTTTATCTAAAAAAGTAAAAACATTTAACTTAAAATCAATTATGCGTTACTGTAAATGGGCTTTTCTTGTTAATGAATGGTTTTTTCTTCATATCTCATGAGGCAAACATTTAATTATATTCTATTTTATCAAAAAATGTAAAACAATTTAACTTAAAATCAATTATGAGATCATAAAACCATTTA
>NW_018397373.1:3120-3253 GCF_002168275.2 Theobroma umbraticum
AAATACCGCATCATGTTCAATCTTTACATACTGCTGCAGTGGTCCAACTTTGACCATGATCCAATCAGAACTGGGCAATTTGGTGAACATAAACATTATATCCCTTCTTCTTATAATTCGATTGGTCTAAGAA
>NW_018397373.1:3307-3419 GCF_002168275.2 Theobroma umbraticum
ACTGATTTTCATCAAATGAGTCTTTTTCATCAATTTCCTACAAAAGCCATAAAGAAATATTAACAATAACTACTCTTAAAGTAATTTAAAATAAAATAACCTAAAATTTAAC
>NW_018397373.1:3547-3933 GCF_002168275.2 Theobroma umbraticum
CTACTTAAGCTCTCAAAATGAGTCAAAATAACTCTATATAATAGAGTTATCAGTAGGTTGAATTTTTTTCACATTTTTAGTTAAAATAAATTATAATTGAATGTCTGCCTTAGGGGACGTGAATAAAAAGCTATTTATTAAGAACAAATGTTATTGTATAGTCACATATGCCTTCGAAAGCCTTATTACTCGCTTTAAATGATTTTTTAAGCTCATAATTAATTTTAAGCTGAATTGTTTTACATTTTTTGTTAAAAGAGATTATAATTGAATGTTTGCCTCTGAAAACATGAAGAAAAAGCCATTCATTGGCAAGAAAAGTCCATTTATTATCACTCATGCCTTCAAAAGCCTTATTACTTGCTTTCAATGGTTTTATAATCTCA
>NW_018397373.1:3943-4494 GCF_002168275.2 Theobroma umbraticum
TAAGTTGAAGTTTTTTATATTTTTGGTTAAAACAGATTATATTTGAATGTCTACCATAAGAAACATGAAGCAAAAGCCATCCATAGGCACGGAAAGTGTTTTCATTGTCACTCAAACCTTGAAAAGCCTTCTTACTCACATTAAATGGTTTTATAAATTTATAATTTATTTTAAGTAGAATTGTTTTATATTTTTGGTTAAAACAGTTTATAATTGAATGTCTGCCTCAGAAAGCATGAAGAAAAAGCCATTCATTGGCAAGAAAAGTCTATTTGTAGTCACCTATCCTGTCAAAAGCCTTATTACTAGCTTTAAATGCTTTTGTAATTTCATAATTGATTTTAAGTTGAATTTTTTTACTTTTTTGGTTAAAACAGATTATATTTTAACATCTACCTCAAGAAATGTGAAGCAAAAGCTATCGATTGTTGCCTCCATTAGTTTTTGATGATAATAAAACATTCCCATTCATTTATGTCTAACTCTACTACTTGAGTGTGCAGGACATTTATAGTTACCCATGCCTTCGAAAGCCTTGTTACTCGCTTTAA
>NW_018397373.1:4504-4582 GCF_002168275.2 Theobroma umbraticum
GATCTCATAATTGATTTTAAGTTAAACTTTTTTTACATTTTTTTGTTAAAATAGATTATAATTGAATGTCTACCTTAG
>NW_018397373.1:4592-5164 GCF_002168275.2 Theobroma umbraticum
GAAAAAGATATTCATTGGCAAGAAAAACCCATTTATAGTCACTCAAGCCTTCGAAAGCCCTATTACTAGCTTTAAATGGTTTTATAATCTCATTATTAATTTTGAGTTAAATTTTTTACATTTTTGGTTAAAAAAGATTATAATTGAATGTTTACCTCCAGAAACGTGAAAAAAAAAGCTGTTGATTGACAAGAAGAGCCCATTTATAGTCACTCATGCTTTCGAAAGCCTTATTATGCACTTTAAATAGTGTTAAAGTCCCATAACTGATTTTAAGTTGAACTTTTTTATATTTTTTATTAAAATATATTCTCACTGAATGTTTACCTCGGGAAACATGTAGCAAAGGCCATCCATTGCCATGAAAAGTCCTTTCATAGTTACTCAAGTCTTCGAAAGCCTTATTATTCGCTTTAAATGGTTTCATAATCTTATAATTAAATTTAAGCTAAATTTTTACATTTTTTGTTGAAACGGATTATAGTTGAATGTTTGCCTCGAGAATCTTGAAGAAAAAGCCATTCTTTGGTAAGAAAAGTCCATTTATAGCCACCCATTCCTTCAAAAGCCTT
>NW_018397373.1:5174-5521 GCF_002168275.2 Theobroma umbraticum
TTAAATAGTTTTATAATCTCATAATTTATTTTAAGTTTAATTTTTTTATTTTTTTTGTTAAAACATATTACAATTGAATGTCTACCTCTGAAAACATGTAGAAAAAACCATTCATTTGCAGGAAAAGTCCATTTATAGTTACCACACCTTCAAAAGCCTTACTACTCACTATAAATAGTTTTATAATCTCATAATTAATGTGAAGTTCAATTTTTTTACATATTTTATTAAAACAGATTATTATTGAATGTTTACCTTGGGTAACATGAAGAAAAAGCCATTCATTGGTAAGAAAAGTTTATTTATAGTTACCTATGCCTTCGAAAGCCTTATTACTCGCTTTAAAT
>NW_018397373.1:5531-5708 GCF_002168275.2 Theobroma umbraticum
TCTCATAATTGATTTTAAGTTTAATGTTTTTATATTTTTTGTTAAAACAGATAATAATTGAATGTCTGCCTTGAAAAACATAAAGAAAAAGCTATTGATTGCCAAAAAAAGTCTATTTATAACCATTCATGCCTTTAAAAGCCTTATTACTTGCTTTAAATGGTTTTATAATCTCAT
>NW_018397373.1:5723-5876 GCF_002168275.2 Theobroma umbraticum
GAATTTTTTTATTTTGGTTAAAACATATTATCATGGACTATCTATCTTGAGAAACGTGAAGCAAAAGACATCTATTGGAGAGAAAAGTTCATTTATAGTCACTCATGCCATTGAAAGCCTTATTACTAACGTTAAATGATTTTATAATCTCAT
>NW_018397373.1:5886-5988 GCF_002168275.2 Theobroma umbraticum
ATGTTGAATGTTTTTATATTTTTGGTTAAAATAAATTATAATAGAATGTTCACCTAGGGAAAGATGAATAAAAAGCCATTCATTGACAAGAAAAGTCCATTT
>NW_018397373.1:5998-6081 GCF_002168275.2 Theobroma umbraticum
ATGCCTTCAAAAGCCTTATTACTCGATTTAAATGGCATTATAATCTCATAATTGATCTTAAGTTAAATTTTTTTACATTTTTT
>NW_018397373.1:6091-6378 GCF_002168275.2 Theobroma umbraticum
ATTATAATTGAATGTCTACCTCAAGTAACGTGAAGAAAACACCGTTCATTGATACGAAAAGTATATTTATAGTCACCCACATCTTTAAAAGCCTTAGTACAGGTTTTAAATGGTTTATGATCTCATAATTGATTTTAGATTGAATGTTTTAATATTTTCGTTAAAACAAATTATAACTCAATGTCTGCCTCAAGAAACATGATGAAAAAGCCATTCATTAACAAGAAAAGCCTATTTATATTCACCCATACCTTCGAAAGCCTTATTACTCACTTTAAATGGTTTTA
>NW_018397373.1:6388-6887 GCF_002168275.2 Theobroma umbraticum
ATTGATTTTAAGTTGAATTTTTTAACATTTTTAGTTAAAACATATTATAATTGAATGTCTGCCTTAGGAAACGTGATGAGAAAGACATTCATTAACAAAAAAAGTCTATTTATAGTCACCATTCCTTCGAAAGCCTTATTACTCATTTTAAATGGTTGTATAATATCATAATTGATTTAAAGTATAATTTTTTACATTTTTTGTTAAAACATATTAGAATTAAATGTCTACCTCAGGAAACATGAAGAAAATACCATTCATTAAAAACAAGGTCTATTTATAATCATCCATACCTTTAAAAGCCTTACTACATGCTTTAAATGGTTTTATAATCTCATAATTGATTTTAGGTTGAATTTTTTTAACATTTTTGGTTAAAACAGATTATAATTAAATGTCTACCTTAAGAAACATGATGAAAAAGCCATTCATTAACAAGAAAAGTCCATTTATAGTCGCCCATGTCTTTGAAAGCCTTATTACTCACTTTAAATGCTTT
>NW_018397373.1:6897-7427 GCF_002168275.2 Theobroma umbraticum
TAATTGATTTTAAGTTAAATTTTTTTATATTTTTTATTAGAACAGAAAATAATTAAATATCTGCCTTAGGAAACGTGAAGAAAAAGCTACTCATTGACAAGAAAAGTCCATTTATAGTCACCCATGCCTTCGAAAATTTTATTACTAGCTTTAAATAGTTTTATAATTTAATAATTTATTTGAAGTTGAATTTTTTTATATTTTTTGTTAAAATATATTTTAATGGATTATCTATCTCAAAAAACGTGAGGCAAAAGACTGTTGCCTCTATTAGTTTTTGATGATAACAAAACATTTCCATTCATTTATATCTAACTCTTCTACTTGAGTGTGCAGGACAAAAATATGTGTTAAATAATTAGTTAATCATTGAAAAGCAAATATCAAAACTCATAAGAATAAAGAGCTACAATTGAGTAATGAAATAAAAAGCCTTTCATTTGGATAATCAAGGCAACTGGTTGGATAAAACTCAAAAGAGAAGTTGGCGGGTTCAAGCAAACTGTGAAACAAAGAACACTTAGTCGACC
>NW_018397373.1:7437-7795 GCF_002168275.2 Theobroma umbraticum
GTTAGTCGACTAAGAGCTTACTGCTAAAAATTGGGTTCAGAGACAAAAATGATTTAATTGACAAAGAAGTTTCGTTAGTCGATTAAGAGGCTACTAATGACTACTCTAGGTACACTTGGGTCTACTTCCTTGCTCATAAAAATGATGCACTGCCTGCGTTTGTGAATCATTGTAAGAGAGTTCAAAATGAAAAAGGACTTGTCATTGTTAGTATTAGGAGTGATCATGGAGGAGAGTTTGAAGAAAATGATTTTAAAATTTTTTGTAATGAAAAGGGGTTAGATCACAACTTCTCTACGCCTAGAATACTTCAACAAAATGGAGTTGTAGAAAGGAAAAATAGAACTTTAAAAGAAAT
>NW_018397373.1:8256-9139 GCF_002168275.2 Theobroma umbraticum
AACTGAAAATCAACACATTGATCTTCCAAAGAGCTGAAAGTACATGAAAGATCAACCACAAGAACAGATCATATGTGATCTTTCACAAGGGGTCAAAACCAGAAGAGGAATTAAAGAAACATGTGAATTCTCTGCTTTCATCTCACAAATCGAGCCTAAGAGCTTTGAAGAGGCATAAAAAGAAGAAAGCTTGATATTGGCTATGAAAGAAGAGCTTGATCAATTTTAAAAAACCTAAGTGTGGACATTAGTTTCTAGACCATTAAATCACCCAATCGTTGTCACAAAGTGGGTATTTAGAAACAAGGTCGATGAGCAAAGTAATGTTATTAAAAAAATAGCTAGGTTAGTGGCTCAATGATATAACCAAGAAGAAGGCATTGACTATGATGAAACATTTGCTCATATTGCTAGGATAGAAGCCATAAGATTATTGCTTTCATTTGCATGTTTTATGAACTTTAAATTATTTCAAATGGATGTGAAAAGTGCCTTTTTAAATGGTCTTATCTAAGAAGAAGTCTATGTTAAACAACTCCCCAGATTTGAGCACTTTGAAAAACTTGATTATGTTTTCAAGCTACATAAGCCATTATACGGATTAAAACAAGCTCCAAGAGCTTTGTATGAAAGACTCTCAAAATTTTTAGTTGAAAAAGGGTATATTGGAGGAAGCATTAATACAACATTGTTTATTAAGAAATGCTTGAATGATTTAATTGTAATTCAAATTTATGTGGATGATATTCTATTTGGTGCTACTAATGAGGCTTTGAGCAATACTTTGCTGAAGAAATGCAGGGTGAATTTGAGATGAGCATGCTGGGTGAACTGAAATTCTTTCTTGGCCTTTAAATCAAACAATACAAAGAGGGCATCTTCA
>NW_018397373.1:9149-9626 GCF_002168275.2 Theobroma umbraticum
AAGATACATTCAAGACATGCTAAAAAAGTTTGATATGCTGAAACTGAAATCAATCAGAACACCAATGAATCCCTCCATCAAACTTGATGCAGATGAAAAAGGAAAAAGTGTTAACCAAAAACTTTATAGAGGTATGATTGGATCTTTACTTTATTTAACTATTAGCAGACCTGATATTCAATTTAGTGTATGCTTGTGCGCACGGTTTCAATCTCAACCCAAAGAGTCACACTTAACTGTAATAAAAAGAATCTTTAGGTACCTTTTAGATATACAAAATTTAGAATTATGGCATCCTAGAGGAACATCCTTCAATCTCAATGGATATTCAGATGCAGACTTTGCTGGGAGTAAAATAGATAGAAAGAGCACTAGTGGTACATGTCAGCTTTTAGGAGATATGCTTGTGTCCTAGTCAAGTAAGAAACAGAACTCTATAGCACTTTCCACTACTGAAGCTAAATATATTTCCTTAGG
>NW_018397373.1:9636-9801 GCF_002168275.2 Theobroma umbraticum
GCTCAAATTTTATGGATTAAACAACAAGTAAAAGATTTTGGAGTGACTATCCATAATGTATCAACATTTTGTGACAACACAAGTGCAATCAATATCTCAAAAAATCCAGTCCAGCACTCAAGAACAAAGCACATTGAAATTAGACATCATTTTGTTAGAGACCAT
>NW_018397373.1:9825-10588 GCF_002168275.2 Theobroma umbraticum
AAGTTTGTCAACACCTTGCATCAATTAGTTGATATATTTACCAAACCCTTAAATAAGGAAAAATTATGTGAAATTAGGAGAAATCTAGGAATGACTAGTGTTCAAGACATTTGAGAAAAGTTCTGAGCATTTCTCTGGTAAGACAGTGTACACTTAGTTCATTAAGAGCATTGCTTAATCAACTAAGAGCATTTCGTTTGTGTTAATGAAAGACACAGTCAAAGAAGGGTAAAACTTGGCTATTCAAAAGGTCCAAATAAAATAATAAAATTTAAAAAAAGAAAAAGAGGAAATCGGTTGAAGAAAAAGGAGAAGAAAAATGAACCAAAAATGAAAACAGAGGGAAACTCTAAAGTTTGAAATAATAAAAACTGTCCACATTTAAAAGGAAGGGTCTGTCGGTCTCTAAAGAAAAAAAGATTCTTTCCCAACTCATTTTCTTCTTATTTTTTTTTTATCTGAAACCTGTTTCTCAAAACTAAAACCCTTTCTATCCAAATTCTTCAAACCCTAAAATCTAAAACTTCCAAAACAGATGGTATAATCTTCCCTGCCCAAGGATATTTTGGAAAAGAAAAAGGGCAAATGGCCCATGGAAGAAAATCCACCGTTCCAAATTCAAAAGAAAAAAAAGAAAGATGAATTTATTATAGTGACCATCAAAATTGGGAAAAAACAGAGAGAAAGAGAACAAAAATCAGAGAAAAAAAAAGAAAAAGGAAAACCCTCGGCAAAAGGTAACTTTTCATCCCTGAAATTCAGA
>NW_018397373.1:10598-11058 GCF_002168275.2 Theobroma umbraticum
ATGAAGATAGGTTTAGGAAAATAAAAAATGCTTCTATCTCATGTGGGAAATTTATCGACCGGGACAGTTTCAATGAGGTTCCAGAAATCAATGAAGGATTATTAGAATACTTTCAAGAAATGAAAATGAAGAAATTCAGTGTCTTTAAGAACAGAACCTATAGCATTACTTTGGTAAAAGAATTTTATATTGGTATAGTATGAGATGAAAATGAACTAATTGATCTTGAGGAATTTTTGAATGATGGTCTAAATGTGTTTTTGAATGGAAATGAGTTTATGGTTACTGCCTCTGATTTAGGAAAATTGTTGCATGTTGAGTGTAATGAGGGAAGTTATGAAATTCCAGAGGATTATGATCCCTCATCTTTGTGGGAAATGATTACTGAAAAAACTAAAAGATTTTCCTCAAAAAGCTATGCAAGTTTCATCGAAAGTCCACAAACTAGGATATTGCACTA
>NW_018397373.1:11068-11336 GCF_002168275.2 Theobroma umbraticum
TCAACAGTTCATGGAAGAGGTGGCAGCATTAACTATGTGAGTTTGTAGGATATGTGGATGATGCAATTTGCTTCAATGCATTTTCTTTTAATTTAGGGAGATTTATGATAGAAAAGATGAGAGAAACATTTCGAGTTGACAAAATACATTTGCCTTATGAAAATATAATTACTTCATTGGCACAGAAGAAAGGTATCTGGAGTTCCAAATATAAGATAGATCAGGGAAATAATAGAGATCAAGCCATCTATTTGGGAAGTCTACCTAA
>NW_018397373.1:11346-12963 GCF_002168275.2 Theobroma umbraticum
AAGTTGTATGGAGAAACATTTGTCAAGACTTCCAAGGATACTCAGAGGGATGAGCAAGCTACTTCTGCTCAAGCAATAGCAACACCCTCATAAATCTCCAATAAGATGATCCTGAACTTACTAATGAGGATAGATGGAAAACTCACTGACCAATGTGCTAGAATAGAGAAAATTGAAGCAAAGCTATAAGAGTTAGGAAATTTGATGAAGGACAAAAGGAAATCTCCTTCAGGTTCTGCATCTGAACATGCCTCTACAGCACCAAGTCAAACTCCAGCAAGACAAGCCAATGAGATTCCTAATTTTCCAGCTGAAGGCAATGAGCTAGAACTTGATCCAGCAAAGAAACTACACACCTTTGAACCTGAAACTAAAGAAAAAGATAGTGCAAACATAGAAGTGATTGGATCTCAACTCCATGAAGAAACACAATAAGCTGAGTCCTCCCCACCAAACTCTGAGAAAGTTTTCATCATGAATGTCTTTCAATAGATGGTAAAGGAAGAGCAAGCTAAAAAGGAAGTAGCAAAAAGCAAAACACAGGAACTAGCATCTGCTACAGCATCCCCTGTATTTATCTGTACTATAAGGAAAAATGATCAAACTAAGAAAGAAAAAGGGAAAGCTATTGTACCTGCACAAGTTGAAACTAAACCTACTGGCAAGGGCAGAAAGACTACGACAACTAAGACTAAGTTCCTCAAGAGGAGAATGTCCTCTAGATTAGTTGAAAAAGCCAAACCTCCAATAAAGTCTTCTGCTCAAAATCCCCTCCCAATCTCAAACACATCTTTCTCTGACTCTCCAGCATAGAAATCCTCCCTTCTAACATCTCCTGAACCCCTCAATATCTTTTTTGGGATAGATGAATCGACCCCCTCAGACTTTTCTTAAATTTGTTCTTATTTTGTTGATGACAAAAAAGGAGAAATAGTAGGCCAAGGAAAAAGTTATTAGGAATTTAAGGGTATTTTTGGAAAGTTGACTTTGATGATGCTAGATTGTTTATGACAACATTTTATTTTAATTATTCATGGATATTTTGTTGATGATATATGAATGCTGAAATTATTTCTATGCTTTTCTGTTTAATGGAATGTCAATGATTGTTGATTTTGGAATGAATCTAAATTGTTGATAATATGCTGGTACAGCTAGTTACAATGTGGATGGTATTCTGTCACCTATCACCAATGTCCTGAAAGCTTGAATAAAGTTACTTTATTAAAATATCTGAATTTGTACTTGCTACTTTTTCAAAGAGATAGATAAAAATTGCTGACTTGTTAAGTTTGATAGTAAAATAACTTGAAAAGATTATGCATATACTAAAAGGGAGCACACACTCATGGGGAGAAATTCTAATTTGGTGCAAAACAAATAATTGATTTGAAGTTAAAACAAATAATATTGAATGGATTCCTTAAGAAATGTGAAGAAAAATCTATTCATTAACAAGAATAGTCCATTTATAGTCACCTATGCCTTTGAAAGTCTTAGTACTCACTTTACATGATTTTATAATCTCATAACTAATTTAAAGTTTAATTTTTTTACATTTTTTTGTTAAAACAGATCACAATTGAATCTCTACCTTGAGAAACATGAAGAAAAAGA
>NW_018397373.1:12973-13118 GCF_002168275.2 Theobroma umbraticum
CAAGAAAAGTCCATTTATAGTCACCCATACTTTCGAAAGCCTTATTACTGACTTTAAATCATTTTATAATCTAATAATTAATTTGAAGTTGAATTTTTTTACATTTTTTATTCAAACAGATTATAATTGAATATCTACCTCAAGA
>NW_018397373.1:13128-13933 GCF_002168275.2 Theobroma umbraticum
AAAAGATATTCATTGGCAAGAAAGGTCCATTTCTCTTCACCCATGCATTCGAAAGCCTTATTACTTGCTTTAAATATTTTTATAATCTCATAATTGATTTTAAATTAAATTTTTTCATATTTTTTTATTAAAATAGATTATAATTGAATGCCTACCTTGGAAAAGATCAAGAAAAAGCTATTTATTGGCAAAAAAGGTCCACTTATTGTCAGTCATGCCTTCAAAAGTCTTATTACTCGCTTTAAATGGTTATATAATCTCATAATTGATTTGAAGTTGAATTTTTTTACATTCTCTATTGAAACATATTGTAATTAAATGTCTACCTCAAGAAATGTGAAGAAAAAGCCATTCATTGGCAAGAAAATCCTATTGTAGTCACCTAAGCCTTCGAAAGCCTTATTACTCGCTTTAAATGATTTTATAATCTTATAGTTGTCTTTAAGTTGAAGTTTTTATATTTTTGTTTCAAACAGATTATAATTGAATAACTACCATGAGAAACATGAAGAAAAAGCCTTTCCTTAGTAAGAAAAGCCCATTGATAGTTACTCATTCCTTCAAAAGCCTTATTGCTCACTTTAAATTGTTTTATAATCTCATAATTGATTTGAAGATTAATATTTTTATATTTTTGATTAAAACAAATTACACTTGAATGTCTACCTATAAAAACGTAAAGTAAAAGCTATTCATTGGCACGAAAGGCCTATTTATAGTCACCCAAGGTTTCAGAAGCCTCATTACTTGCTTTAAATAGTTTTATAATTTTATATTTTTTTATATTTTTTATTAAAACATATTA
>NW_018397373.1:13943-14202 GCF_002168275.2 Theobroma umbraticum
TCTACCTTGAGAAATATGAAGAAAAAGATATTCATTGGCAATAAAAGTCCATTATAGTCACCTATGCTTTTAGAGCCTTATTACTTGCTTTAAATAGTTTTATGATGTCATAATTGACTTTAAGTTAAATTTTTTAACATTTTTCAGTAAAACGGATTATAATTGAATGTCTACATTGAGAAACGTAAAGAAAAAGAGATTTATTGACAAAAAAAGTTCATTTATAGTCACTCATGCCTTCAAAAGCCTTATTACTCAC
>NW_018397373.1:14212-14335 GCF_002168275.2 Theobroma umbraticum
TCTATAATCTCATAATTGATTTCCAAGTCAATTTATTTGTATTTCTCATTGAAACTGATTGCAGTTGAATGTCTACGGTGAAAACATAAAGAAAAAGCCCTTCATTGGCAAGAAAAGCCTATT
>NW_018397373.1:14345-15067 GCF_002168275.2 Theobroma umbraticum
CAAGCCTTCAAAAGCCTTATTAATCACTTTAAATGATTTTATAAAATTATAATTAATTTTAAGTTGGATTTTTTTTCATTTTTGGATTAAATAGATTATAATTGAATGTTTACCTTAAAAAATGTGAAGAAAAACCCATTAATTGATAAAAAAAATCCATTTATAGTCACCCATGCCTTCAGAAGCCTTATTACTAATTTTAAATGATTTTATAATCTCAAAATTGATTTAAAGATGAATTTTTTTACATTTTTAGTTAAAAACGGATTATTGTTTAATGTTTACTAAGGGAAACATGAAAAAAAAGTCAATCATTGGCAAGAAAGGTCTATTTATTGTCACCTATACCTTCAAAAGCCTCATTGCACGCTTTAAATGATTTTATAATCTGATAATTGACTTTAAGTTGAATTGTTTTTTTCATATTTGGTTAAAACAGATTATACTTAAATATCTACCTTGAGAAACATGAACAAAAGAGCCATTCACTAGCAAGAAAAGCCTATTTGTAATCACCTAAGCCTTCGAAAGCCTTATTACTCATTTTAAATGGTTTTATAATCTCATAGTTGATTTTAAGTTATATTTTTTAACATTTTTGGTTCAAACAAATTATAATTGAATGTCTTCCTCAAGAAACATGAAGAAAAAGTCATTCGTTGGCAAGAAAAGCCTATTTATATTCACCTAAGCCTTCAAAAGCCTTATTACTTGCTTTAAAT
>NW_018397373.1:15077-15246 GCF_002168275.2 Theobroma umbraticum
TCTCATAGTTGATTTTAAGTTGAATTGTTTTATATTTTTTGTTCAAAAAGATTATAATTGAATGACTTCCTCTAGAAACATGAAGAAAAAGCTATTTATTCGAAAGAAAAGTCCATTTATAGTCACTTACGCCTTCGAAAGCCTTATTACTCACTTTAAATGGTTTTAT
>NW_018397373.1:15256-15410 GCF_002168275.2 Theobroma umbraticum
TTGATTTAAAGTTGAATTTTTTTATATTTTTTATTAAAATAGAATATGATTGAATGTCTACCTTAGGAAACATGAAGAAAAACCTTCCATTGGCAAGAAAAGCCTATTTATAGTCGCCTAAGCCTTCGGAAGCCTTATTACTTGCTTTAAATGG
>NW_018397373.1:15420-15873 GCF_002168275.2 Theobroma umbraticum
TCATAGTTGACTTTAAGTTAAATTTTTTTTATTTTTGATTTAAACAGATTATAATAGAATGTCTACCTCAAGAAACGTAAAGAAAAAGATATTCATTGAAAAGAAAGGCCCATTTTTAGACACCCATGCCTTCGAAATCCTTATTACTTGCTTTAAATATTTTTATAATCTCATAACTGATTTTAAGTTGAATTTTTTCATATTTTTTATCAAAACAGATTATAATTGAATGCCTACCTTAGGAAACATGAAGAGAAAGATATTCATTGACAAGAGAAGTCCATTTAAAGTCACTTATGCCTTTGAAAGCCTTTTTACTCTCTTTAAATGGTTTTGTAATATCATAATTCATTTTAATTTGAATTTTTTTTACATTTTTAGTTAAAATAAATAATAATTGAATGTTTGCCTCAAAAAACGTAAAGAAAAGCCATTCATTGGCAAGAAAAGTCT
>NW_018397373.1:15883-16636 GCF_002168275.2 Theobroma umbraticum
ATCCATGCCTTCAAAAGTCTTAGTACTCACTTTAAATGATTTTAAAATCTCGCAATTGATTTTAAGTTAAATTGTTTTTACATTTTTGGCTAAAGCAGATTATAGTTGAATGTCTGCCTAGGGAGACATGAAGAAAAAGCCTTGAATTAGTAAGAAAAGCCTATTTATAGTCGCCTAAGCCTTCGAAAGCCTTATTACTCGCTTTACATGGTTTTATAATCTTATGATTAATTTTAAGTTGAATTTTTTTGTATTTTTGGTTAAAATATATAATAATTGAATGTGTGCCTCAAAAAATGTGAAAAAAAGCCATTCCTTGGCAAAAAAAGCCTATTTATAGTCACTCAAGCCTTCAAAAGCCTTATTACTCGCTGTAAATAGTTTTTATAATCTCATAATTGATTTTTAGTTAATTTTTATTTTATTTTAGTTTAAATAGATTATAATTGAATGTCTACCTAGAGATATGTAAAGAGAAAGCCATCCATTTGCAAGAAAAGTCCATTTATAGATACCCATGCCTTCAAAGCCTTATTACTCGCTTTAAATGGCTTTATAATCTCATCATTGATTTCAAGTTGAATTTTTTTATATTTTTTGTTAAAAAAAATTATAGTTGAATGTCTACCTTGGAAAACGTGAAGAAAAAGATATTCGTTGGCAAGAAAAGTCAATTTATATTCACCTATACCTTTGAAAACCTTACTACTTGCTTTAAATATTTTTATAATCTCATAATTGATTTTAAGTTGA
>NW_018397373.1:16646-16804 GCF_002168275.2 Theobroma umbraticum
ATTTTTGGTTAAAATAGATTATAATTGAATGCCTACCTTAGGAAACATGATGAAAAAGATACTCATTGGTAAGAAAAGTCCATTTATACTCACCCATGCCTTCGAAAGCCTTACTACTCTCTTTAAATGGTTTTATGATCTCATAATTGATTTTAAGT
>NW_018397373.1:16814-16967 GCF_002168275.2 Theobroma umbraticum
TACATTTTTCATTGAAACAGATAATAATTGAATGTCTGCTTTAGAAAACATGATGAAAAAGCTATTTATTAGTTAAAAAAGTCCATTTATAGTCACCCATACCTTCAAAAGCCTTAGTAGTCGCTATAATTGGTTTTATAATCTCATAATTGA
>NW_018397373.1:16977-17616 GCF_002168275.2 Theobroma umbraticum
AATTTTTTTATATTTTTGTTAAAACATATTACAGTTGAACGTCTACCTAAGGAAACATGAAGAAAAAGCCTTTCATTGGCAAAAAAAATCCTATTTATAGTCACTCAAGCTTTCGGAAGGCTTATTACTCACTTTAAATATTTTTATAATCTCATAATTGACTTTAAGTTGATTTTTTTTATTTTTAGTTAAAATATATTATAATTGAATGTGTACCTCAAGAAATATAAAGAAAAAGCTATTCATTCACAAAAAAAGCCTATTTATAGTCACCAAGTCTTCAAAAGCCTTATTACTCGCTTTAAATAGTTTTTATAATCTCATAAATCATTTTAAGTTAAATTTTTTTATATTTTTAATTCAAACATATTATAATTGAATGCCTACCTTGAGAAACGTGAAGAAAAAGCCATTCGTTGATATGAAAAGTCCATTTATAGCCACGCATACCTCCAAAAGCCTTATTGCTCACTTTAAATGGTTTTATTATCTCATAATTGATTTCAAGTCGAAGTATTTTATATTTTTTGTTAAAATAGATTATAGTTAAATGTCTACCTCAAGAAACATGAAGAAAAAGATATTCATTAGCAAGAAAAGTCAATTATACTCACTTATACCTTCGAAAGCCTTATTACT
>NW_018397373.1:17626-17735 GCF_002168275.2 Theobroma umbraticum
AGTTTTATAATCTCATAATTGACTTTAACTTGATTTTTTTTTATATTTATTATTAAAGTAGATTATAATTGAATGTCTACCTTGTGCAACATGAAGAAAAAGATATTCA
>NW_018397373.1:17745-17813 GCF_002168275.2 Theobroma umbraticum
AAGTCCATTTATAGTCACCTATGTCTTCAAAAGCCTCATTACTTGCTTTAAATGGTTTTATAATCTCA
>NW_018397373.1:17823-18550 GCF_002168275.2 Theobroma umbraticum
TAAGTTGAATTTTTTTTTATTTTTGATTAAACCAGATTATAGTTGAATGTCTACCTAAGGAAACATGAAGAAAAAGCCATTCATGGAAAGAAAAGTCTATTTATAGTTTCTTATGCCTTTGAAAGCCTTATTACTCGCTTTAAATGGTTTTATAATATCATGATTAATTTTAAGTTAATTTTTTTTTACTTTTTTCATTCAAATAGATAATAGTTAAATATCTGGCTCTGAAAATGTGAAGAAAGCGCTATTCATTAGCATGAAAGGCCCATTTATAGTCACTCAAGCCTTCAAAAGTAATATTACTAGCTTTAAATGATTTTATAATCGCATAATTGATTTTAAGTTGAATTTTTTCAACATTTTTGGTTAAAATAGAGTATAATTGAATGTCTACTTTAGAAAATGTAAAGAAAAAGCAATTTACTGATATGAAAACTCTATTTATAATCACATATTCCTTCGAAAGCCTTATTACTCGCTCTAAATGATTTTTTAATCTCATAATTGATTTTAGATTGAATTCTTTTACATTTTTAGTTAAAACGGATTATAATTGAATATTTTCCTCAAGAAACATGAAAGAAAGCCATTTATTTCTACTTATAGTCGCCAATGCATTTGAAAACCTTATCACTCGCTTTAAATGGTTTTATAATCTCAAAATTGCTTTTAGGATGAATTTTTTTTACATTTTTGTTAAAATAGATTATAATTGAATATCTAC
>NW_018397373.1:18644-18920 GCF_002168275.2 Theobroma umbraticum
TTAAAAGCCTTATTACTCACTTTAAATAGTTTTATAATCTTATAATTGACTTTATGTTGATTTTTTTTTGCATTTTTGGATAAAAAAGATTATAATTGAATGTCTACCTCAAGAAACGTAGAGAAAAAGCCACTCATGGAGAAGAAAAGCCCATTTATAGGCACCTATGCTTTCAAAAGCCTTATTATTTGCTTTAAATGGTTTTATAATCTCATCATTGACTTGAAGTAGAATTGTTTTGCATTTTGGGTTAAAACAAATTATAATTGAATGTCT
>NW_018397373.1:18930-19048 GCF_002168275.2 Theobroma umbraticum
ATGTGAAGAAAAAGCCATTCATTGACAAAAAAAAGTCCATTTATAGTCGTCCATGCCTTCGAAAGCCTTATTACTTGCTTTAAATAATTTTATAATCCCATAATTGATTTTAAGTTAA
>NW_018397373.1:19058-19182 GCF_002168275.2 Theobroma umbraticum
ATTTTTTATTAAAACAGATAATAATTGAATGTATACCTTAGGTAACATGAAGAAAAAGATATTCCTTGGCAAGAAAAGTCTATTTATAGTCACCTATGCCTTCGAAAGCCTTATTACTCTCTTT
>NW_018397373.1:19192-19291 GCF_002168275.2 Theobroma umbraticum
ATAATCACATAATTGATTTGAAGTTGAATTTTTTTACATTTTTTGTTAAAACATAATGTAATTGAATGTCTACTTCAGGAAACATGAAGGAAAAGATAT
>NW_018397373.1:19406-19747 GCF_002168275.2 Theobroma umbraticum
CTCGCTTTAAATAGTTTTATAATCTCATAATTGACTTTAAGTTGAATTTTTTTTGCATTTTTGGTTGAAAGGGATTATAATTGAATATCTACCTTGAGAAATGTGAAGAAAAATCCACTCATTGACATGTAAAGTCTATTTATAGTCGCCCAAGCCTTCGAAAACCTTACTACTCGCTTTAAATAGTTTTATGTTCACATAGTTGATTTTAAGTTTAATTTTTTTTCAATTTTTTAGTTCAAAAAATTATAATTGAATGTCTACCTTGAGAAATGTGAAGAAAAATATATTCATTGGCAAGAAAAGTCCATTTACAGTCACCCATTCCTTCAAAAGCCTTA
>NW_018397373.1:19910-20026 GCF_002168275.2 Theobroma umbraticum
TTTAAGTTAAATTTTTTTATATTTTTCATTAAAAAAGATTATAATTGAATGTCTTCCTCAGAAAACGTAAAGAGAAAGCCATTTATTGACAAAAAAAGTCTATTTACAGTCACCCA
>NW_018397373.1:20036-20395 GCF_002168275.2 Theobroma umbraticum
AGCCTTATTACTTGCTTTAAATAGTTTTATGATCGCATAATTGAGTTGAAGTTGAATTTTTTTTATTTTTAATTAAAATAGATTATAATTGAATGTTTACCTTGAGAAATATGAAGAGAAAGACATTCATTTGCAAGAATAGTCCATTTATAGTCTCTCATGCCCTTGAAAGTCTTGTTACCTGCCTTAAATGATTTTATAATCTCATAATCGATTTTAAGTTGAATTTTTTTTACATTTCTAGTTAAAACAGATAAGAATTGAATGTCTTCCTCAAGAGACATGGAGACAAAGCCATTCGTCGGCAAGAAAAGTCTATTTATAGTCACCCATGCCTTCAAAAGCCTTATTACTCATTT
>NW_018397373.1:20495-20955 GCF_002168275.2 Theobroma umbraticum
ATAATCTCATAATTGACTTTAAGTTGAATTTTTTTATTTTTAGTTAAAATAGAATAAAATTGAATGTTTATCTCGAGAAATGTAAAGAAAAAGCCATTCATTACCAAGAAAAGCCTATTTAAAGTCACCTAAGCCTTTGAATGCATAATTACTCACTTTAAATTGTTTTATAATCTCATAGTAGATTTGAAGTTGAATTATTTTGCATTTTTGGTTCAAACAGATTATAATTAAATGTCTACCTTGAGAAAAGTGAAGAAAAAGCCATTCATTGGTGAGAAAAGTCCATTTACAGTCACCCTTGCCTTCGAAAGCCTTGTTACTTGCTTTAAATGTTTTTATAATCTCATAATTAGTTTTAAGTTAAATTTTTTTTATTTTTTATTAAAAAAGATTATAATTGAATTCCTACCCTAGGAAACGTGAAGAAAAAGCCATTCATTGGTAAGAAAAGTCCATT
>NW_018397373.1:20965-21480 GCF_002168275.2 Theobroma umbraticum
TATACCTTCGAAAGCCTTATTACTCGCTTTAAATGATTTTATAAATACATACTTGATTTGAAGTTGAACTTTTTTATATTTTTTTGTTAAAACAGACTATAATTGAATATCTACCTCAAGAAACGTGAAAAAAAAGATATTAATTAGTAAGAAAAGTCTATTTATAGTTACCCATGCCTTCAAATGCCTTATTACTCACTTTAAATAGTTTTATGATCTGATAATTGATTTGAAGTCTAATTTTTTATATTTTTTATTAAAATATATTCTAATTGAATGTTTACCCTGAGAAAGGTGAAGAAAAATATATTCATTGGCAAGAAAAGTCTATTTATAGTCACCAATAACTTCGAAAGCCTTACTACTCGCTTTAAATGTTTTTATAATCTCGTAATTGATTTTAAGTTAAATTGTTTTATATTTTTCATTAAGAAAGATTATAATTGAATGTCTACCTAAGAAAACATGAAGACAAAGTCATTTATTGACAAGAAAAGTCTATTTACAGTCACCCA
>NW_018397373.1:21490-21745 GCF_002168275.2 Theobroma umbraticum
AGCCTTATTACTTGCTTTAAATGGTTTTATAATCGCATAATTGAGTTGAAGTTAGATTTTTTTATTTTTGATTAAAACATATTGTAATTGAATATTTACCTTGACAAATGTGAAGAGAAAGACATTCATTGACAAAAAAAGTCCATTTCTAGTCTCTCATGCCCTCGAAAGCCTTGTTACTTGCCTTAAGTGATTTTATAATCTCATAATCGAGAAACATGAGGAAGAAGCCATTCATTGGCAAGAAAAGCCTAT
>NW_018397373.1:21755-21988 GCF_002168275.2 Theobroma umbraticum
CCAAGCCTTCAAAAGCCTTATTACTAGCTTTAAATGGTTTTATAATCTCATAGTATATTTTAAGCTGAATTGTTTAGCATTTTTAGTTCAAACAGATTATAATTGAATGTTTTCCTCGAGAAAAGCAAAGAGAAAGCCATTTATTAGTATGACAAGTCCATTTATAGTCACCCATGCCTTCGAAAGCCTTCTAACTTGCTTTAAATGTTTTTATAATCTCATAATTGATTTTA
>NW_018397373.1:21998-22129 GCF_002168275.2 Theobroma umbraticum
TTTTACATTTTTTATTAAAACAGATTATAATTGAATGTCTGCCTCCAGAAACGTGAGGAAAAATATATTCATTGGCAAGAAAAGTCCACTTATGGTTATCCATGCCTTCGAAAGCCTTATTAGTCGCTTTA
>NW_018397373.1:22139-22602 GCF_002168275.2 Theobroma umbraticum
TAATCTCATAATTGATTTTAAGTTGATTTTTTTAGAATTTTTGATTAAAACAAATTATAATTGAATGTCTACCTCAGGAAACATGAAGCGAAAGCCATTCATTAATAGAAAAAGTCCATTTATAGTCACCCATACCTTTGAAAGCCTTGTTACTTGCTTTAAGTGGTTTTATAACATGATAATTGACTTTATGTTCATTATTTTTTACATTTTTGATTAAAATAGATTATAATTGAATGTTTACCTCAAGAAACATGAGGAAAAAGTTATTCATTAGCAAGAAAAGCCTATTTATAGTCGCCCAAGCTTTTGAAAATCTTGTTACGCACTTTAAATGGTTTTATAATCTCATAGTTCATTTTAAGCTGAATTGTTTTCCATTTTTAGTTCAAACAAAGCCATTCATTAGCAAAAAAAGTCCATTTATAGTCACCCTTGCCTTCGAAAGCCTTATTACTTGTTT
>NW_018397373.1:22612-22902 GCF_002168275.2 Theobroma umbraticum
TATAATCTCATAATTGATTTTAAGTTAAATTTTTTTTTATTCAAACATATTATAATTGAATGTCTACCTTTGAAAACGTGGACAAAAAGATATTTATTGATAAGAAAAGTCTATTTATGGCCTCCCATGCCTTTAAAAGCCTTATTACTTGCTTTAAAAATTTTTGTAATCTCATAATTAATTTTAAGTTGAATTGTTTTATATTTTTGATTCAAACAGATTATAATTGAATGTCTACCTCGAGAAAAGTGAAGAAAGAGCCATTCATTGGCAAGAAAAGTCCATTTATA
>NW_018397373.1:22912-23315 GCF_002168275.2 Theobroma umbraticum
CCTTCGAAAGCTTTATTACTTGCTTTAAATATTTTTGTAATCTCATAATTGATTTTAAGTTGAATTGTTTTATTTTTTTATTAAAACATATTATAATGGAATGTCTTCTTTAGGAAATGTGAAGCGAAATATATTCATTGATAAAAAAAGTCCATTTATACTCTCCCAAGCCTTTAAAAGCCTTATTACTCACTTTAAATGCTTTTATGATCTCATAAATGATTTTGAATCAAATTGTTTTATATTTTTTATTAAAATAATTAATAATTAAATGTCTATCTTGAAAAATATGAAGAAAAAGATATTAATTGGCAAGAAAAGTCCATTTATAGTCACTAATGCGTTTGAAACCCTTATTACTTGCTTTAAATGTTTTTATAATCTCATAATTGATTTTAAATTA
>NW_018397373.1:23325-23444 GCF_002168275.2 Theobroma umbraticum
ATATTTTTTATTAAAACATATTATAATTGAATGTCTACCTTAAGAAACATGAGGAAAAAGATATTCATTGGTAAGAAAAGTCCATTTATAGACACTTATACCTTCAAAAGCCTTATTAC
>NW_018397373.1:23454-23654 GCF_002168275.2 Theobroma umbraticum
TGGTTTTATAATCTTATAATTGACTTTAAGTTGAAACTTTTTGTATTTTTATTCAAACAAACTATAATTGAATGTCTCTTCAAGAAAAGCAAAGGGAAAGCCATTCATTGGTAAGAAAGTCAATTTATAGTCACTTATATCTTCGAAAGCATTAGTACTTGCTTTAAATATTTTTATAATCTCATAATTAATTTTAAGTT
>NW_018397373.1:23664-23933 GCF_002168275.2 Theobroma umbraticum
ATATTTTTTATTAAAACAGATTATAATTGAATGTCTATCCTGAAAAACACAAAGAAAAAGATATTCATTGGTAAGAAAAGTTTGTTTATAGTCTCCCATGCCTTTTAAAGAGTTATTACTCCCTTGAAATAGTTATATAACCTCATAATTGATTTTAAGTTAAATTGTTTTGCATTTTTGGCTTAAACATATTATAATTTAATGTCTACCTCAAGAAAAGTGAAAAAAAAGCCATTCATTGACAAAAAAAGTCCATTTATAGTCACTCA
>NW_018397373.1:23943-24130 GCF_002168275.2 Theobroma umbraticum
AGCCTTATTACTTGCTTTAAATGTTTTTAAAATCTCATAATTGATTTCAAGTTGAATTTTTTACATTTTTTATTAAAATAAATTATATTTGAATGTCTACGTTAGGAAATGTGAAGAAAAAGATATTAATTGGCAAGAAAAGTTCATTTATAGTCTCCCATGCCATCAAAAGCCTTATTACTCGCTT
>NW_018397373.1:24140-24823 GCF_002168275.2 Theobroma umbraticum
TATAATCTCATAATTGATTTTTAGTCAAAATTTTTTATAGTTTTCAGTAAAACATATTATAATTGAATGTCTACCTTAGAAAACATGTGGAAAAAGATATTCATCGATAAGAAAAGTCCACTTATAGTCACTAATACCTTCGAAAGCCTTATTACTCGCTTTAAATGTTTTTATGATCTTATAGTTGATTTTAATTTTTTTTTTACATTTTTAATTAAAATAGATTATAATTGAATGCTTACCTTGAGAAACATGAAGAAAAAGCCATTCATTGGTAAGAAAAGTCCATTAATAGTCACCTCTACCTTCGAAAGCCTTATTATTTGTTTTAAATGGTTTTATAATATGATAACTGACTTTATATTGAATTTTTTCACCTTTTTAGTTAAAATAGTTTATATTTGAATGTTTACCTCGAGAAACATGTGAAAAAGCCATTTATTGGCAATAAAAGCCAATTTATAGTCACTCAAATCTTTGAAAGCCTTATTACTCGCTTTAAATGGTTTTATAATCTCATAGCTGATTTTAAGCTGAATTGTTTTACATTTTTTGTTTAAACAGATTATAGTTGAATGTCTACCTTCAGAAAAGTAAAGATAAACCCATTCATTAGCATGAAAAGTCTATTTATAGTCACGCATGCCTTCGAAAGCCTTATTACTTGCTTTAAATGTTTTTAT
>NW_018397373.1:24833-25559 GCF_002168275.2 Theobroma umbraticum
TTGATTTTAAGTTAATTTTTTTTACATTTTTTATTAAAATAGATTATAATTGAATGTTTACCTCTAAAACCATGGAGAAAAAGATATTCATTGGCAAGAAAAGTCTATCTATAGTCTCTCATGCATTAGAAAGCCTTATTACTTGCTTTAAATATTTTTATAATCGCATAATTGATTTTAAGTTGAATTGTTTAGCGTTTTTGATTCAAACATATTATAATTGAATGTCTACCTTGACAAAAGCAACAAAAAAGAGTCATTCATTGGCAACAATAGTCCATTTATAGTCACTTATGCCTTCGAAAGCCTTAATACTTGCATTAAATGTTTTTATAATCACATAATTGATTTTAAGTTCAATTTTTTTTATTAAAACACAATATAATTGAATGTCTACCTCGAAAAACGTGAAGCAAAATATATTCATTGACAAGAAAAGTCCATTTATACTCTCCCATGCCTTTGAAAGCCTTATTACTTGCTTTAAATGCTTTTATAATCTCATAAATGGTTTTCAATTGAATTTTTTTACATTTTTTTAAAACAGTTAATAATTTAATGTCTACCTCGAGAAAAGCAAAGAAAAACCTATTCATTGACAAAAAAAGTTCATTTATAGTCACCTATGCTTTCGAAAGTCTTATTACTTGCTTTAAATGTTAATCTCATAATTAATTTCAAGTAAAAATTTTTTTATTTTTTATTAAAATAAATTATAATTAAATG
>NW_018397373.1:25569-25649 GCF_002168275.2 Theobroma umbraticum
GAAACGTGAAGAAAAAGATATTCATTAGCAAGAAAAGTCTATTTATAGCCTCCCATGCCTTTAAAAGCCTTATTACTCAC
>NW_018397373.1:25659-25867 GCF_002168275.2 Theobroma umbraticum
TTTATAATATCATAATTGATTTTCAGTCAAATTGTTTTATATTTTTAGTTAAAACAATCAATAATTGAATGTCTGTCTTGGGAAACATGAAGAAAAATATATTTATTGGCAAGAGAAGTCTATTTATAGTCTTCAATGCCTTTGAAAGTCGTATTACTTGCTTTAAATATTTTTATAACCTCATAATTGATATTAAGTTTAATTTTTT
>NW_018397373.1:25877-26515 GCF_002168275.2 Theobroma umbraticum
TTTAAACAGATTATAATTTAATGTCTATCTTGAAAAAAGTGAAGAAAAAGCCATTCATTTGCAGAAAAAGTCCATTTGTTGTCATCCATACCTTCGAAAGCCTTATTACTTGCTTTAAATATTTTTATAATCCCATAATTGATTTTAAGTTGAATTTTTTATATTTTTGGCTCAAAAAAGTAATAGTTGAATGTCTGCCTCGAGAAACATAAAGAAAACGCCATTCATTAGCAAGAAAAGTCCATTTATAGTCTTCTATGCCTCAGAAAGTCTTATTACTTGCTTTAGATGGTTTTATAATCTCATAATTTATTTTAAGTTCAATTATTTTATATTTTTGATTAAAACAGATAACAATTGAATGTCTTTCTCAGGAAACAAGAAGAAAAAACTATTTATTGGTAAAAAAAGTCCATTTATAGTCACCCGTGCCTTCAAAAGTATTATTACTCGATTTAAACAGTTTTAAAATTTCATGATTGATTTTAAGTTGAATTCTTTTAGATTTTTAGTTAAAATAGACTATAGTTTAATTTTTGTCTAGGAAAACATGAAGAAAAAGCCAATCATTGACAAGAAAAGTCCATTTATAGTCACCTATGCCTTCAAAATGCTTATTACTCGCTTTAAATGGTTTT
>NW_018397373.1:26525-26878 GCF_002168275.2 Theobroma umbraticum
AATTGACTTTAAGTTGAATTTTTTTACATTCTTGGTTAAAACAGATTATAATTGAATGTGTACCTCAAGAAGCGTGAAGAACGACTCATTCATTTGCAAGAAAAGTCCATTTATAGTCTCTCATACCTTTGGAAGCCTTATTTCTCGCTCTAAATGGTTTTATAATCTCATAATTAATTTTTAGTCGAATTATTTTATATTTTCTGTTAAAATAAATTATAATTGAATGTTTATCTTCAAAAACATGAGGAAAAAGCTATTCATTGGCAAGACAAGTCCATTTATAGTCACTCACGCCTTCGAAAGCCTTGTTACTTGTTTTAAATTTTTTTATAATCTCATAATTGATTTTA
>NW_018397373.1:26888-27290 GCF_002168275.2 Theobroma umbraticum
TTTTACATTTTTTATTAAAATAGATTACAATTGAATGTCTAACTCAAAAAACATGAAACAAAAGATATTCATTGGTAAGAAAATTTCATTTATAGTCTTCCATGCCTTTGAAAGCGTTATTACTCGCTTTAAATGGTCATATAACCTCATAATTGATTTTTAGTTAAATGTTTTACATTTTTTGTTTAATTAGATTAAAATTTAATGTCTACCTTGAGAAAAGCGAAGAAAAAGCCATTCATTGGTAAAAAAATCCACTTATAGTCACTCATGCCTTTGAAAGCCTTATTACTTGCTTTAAATTTTTTTATAATCTTATAATTGATTTCAAGTTGAATTTTTTATATTTTTTATTAAAACAAATTATAATTGAATGTCTACCTTAGGAAACATGAAGAAAAA
>NW_018397373.1:27300-27572 GCF_002168275.2 Theobroma umbraticum
GACAAGAAAAGTCCATTTATAGTCTCCCATGTCTTTAAAAGCATTATTACTCGCTTTAAATGGTTTTATAATCTCATAATTGCTTTTCAGTCAAATTTTTTTATATTTTTGGTTAAAATAGTCAATAATTGAATATCTATCTTGAAAAATGTGAAGAAAAAGTTATTCGTTGGCAAGGAAAGTCTATTTATAGTTTTCCATACCTTTGAAAGCCGTATTACTTGCTTGAAATGTTTTTATCACTTCATAATTGATATTAAGTTTAATTTTTT
>NW_018397373.1:27582-27654 GCF_002168275.2 Theobroma umbraticum
TTTAAACAGATTATAATTTAATGTCTACCTTGAGAAAAGTTAAGAAAAAGCCATTCATTTGCAAGAAAAGTC
>NW_018397373.1:27664-27816 GCF_002168275.2 Theobroma umbraticum
CACCCATGCCTTCGAAAGCCTTATTGCTTGTTTTAAATGTTTTTATAATCTCATAATTAATTTTAAGTTGAATTTTTTTGTATTTTTTATTCAAACAGGTAATAATTGCATGTCTGCCATAAGAAATATAAAGAAAATGCTATTCATTAGCA
>NW_018397373.1:27933-28316 GCF_002168275.2 Theobroma umbraticum
TTACTCGCTTTAGATGATTTTATAATCTCATAATTGATTTTAAGTTGAATTTTTTTATCTTTTTGTTTAAAACAGATAACAATTGAATGTCTTTCTTAAGAAGCGAGAAGAAAAAGCCATTCATTAGCAAAAAAAGTCCATTTATAGTCACCTGTGCCTTCAAAAGTATTATTACTCGATTTAAACGATTTTAAAATTTCATGATTGATTTTCAGTTGAATTTTTTTAGATTTTTAGTTAAAGTAGACTATAGTTTAATCTTTGTCAAGGGAAACATGAAGAAAAAGCCAATCATTGATGAGAAAAGTTCATTTATAGTCACTTATGCCTTTAAAAGGCTTATTACTCGTTTTAAATGGTTTTATAATCTTATAATTGACTTT
>NW_018397373.1:28326-28479 GCF_002168275.2 Theobroma umbraticum
TTTTTACATTTTTAGTTAAAACAGATTATAATTGACTGTGTATCTCAAGAAATATGAAAACCGACCCATTCATTTGCAAGAAAAGTCCATTTATAGTCTCTCATGCCTTTGAAAGCCTTATTACTCACTTTAAATGGTTTTATAATCTCATAA
>NW_018397373.1:28764-28892 GCF_002168275.2 Theobroma umbraticum
GAAAGCCTTATTACTTGCTTTAAATGTTTTTATAATCTCATAATTGATTTTAAGCTAAATTTTTTATATTTTTTATTAAAAAAAATTATAATTGAATGTCTACCTCAAGAAACGTGAAGAAAAAGATA
>NW_018397373.1:28992-29491 GCF_002168275.2 Theobroma umbraticum
TTAATTATAATCTGTTTTAACCAAAAATGTAAAAAAATTTAACTTAAAATCAATCATGAAATTATAAAACCATTTAAAATAAGTAATAAGGCTTTTGAAGGCATGGGTGACTCTAAATGGACTTTTCTTGTCGATGAATGGCTTTGGCTCCCCATCTCTTGAGGAAGACATTCAATTGTTATCTGTTTTAACCAGAAATGTAAAAAAACTTCAACTTAAAATCGATTATGAGATTATAAAATCATTTAAGGCAAGTAACAAGGTTTTCGAGGGCATGAGAGACTCTAGATGGACTTTTCTTACCAATGAATGTCTTTCTCTTCATATTTCTCAAGGTGAACAATCAATTATAATCTGTTTTAACAAAAAATAAAAAAAATTCAACTTCCAACTTAATTATGCGATCATAAAACCATTTAAAACAAGTAATAAGGCTTTCGAAGGCATTAGTGACTATAAATGGACTTTTCTTGCCAATGAATATCTTTTTCTTCATGTT
>NW_018397373.1:29518-30217 GCF_002168275.2 Theobroma umbraticum
TTTAATAAAAAATATAAAAAAATAAACTTCAAATCAATTATGAGATTATCAAACCATTTAAAGTGAGTAATTTGGCATTTAAAGGCATGGGTGACTATAAATAGACTTTTCTTACCAATTAATATCTTTTCTTCATGTTTCCTGAGGTAGACATTCAATTATAGTTTGTTTTAATAAAACATGTAAAAAAGTTCAACTTCAAATCAAGTATGTATTTATAAAATCATTTAAAGTGAGTAATAAGGCTTTCGAAGGTATGGGTGACAATAAATAGACTTTTCTTGTAAATGAATGACCTTTTCTTCTCGTTTTCTAAGGTAGACATTCAATTATAATCTATTTTAATAAAAAAAAATTAACTTGAAATGAATTATGAGATTATAAAAACATTTAAAGCAAGTAACAAGACTTTCGAAAGCAAGGGTGACTATAAATGGACTTTTCTTATCAATGAATGGCTTTTTCTTCACTTTTCTCAAGATAGACATTTAATTATAATCTGTTTGAACCAAAAATGTAAAATAATTCAACTTAAAATCTACTATGAGATTATAAAACAATCTAAAGTGAGTAATTATATGTTCAAAGGCTTAGGTGACTTTAAATAGGCTTTTCTTGGTAAGGAATAGCTTTTCCTTTATGTTTCTTGAGATAGACATTCAATTATATTATGTTTTAACTAAAAATAAAAAAATTCAA
>NW_018397373.1:30227-30570 GCF_002168275.2 Theobroma umbraticum
ATTATGAGATTATTAAACCATTTAAAGTAAGTAATAAGGCTTTTGAAGGCATAGGTAACTATATATGGACTTTTCCTACCAATGATTGACTTTTTCTTCACGTTTTCTAAGGTGGACATCAAACAACAATATGTTTTAACAAAAAATGCAGAAAAATTCTACTTAAAATCAATTATGAGAATATAAAACAATTGAAAATGAGTAATAAGGCTTTTGAAGGCATGGATGACTATAAATAGACTTTTCTTGTCAATTAATGGCTGTTTTTCATGTTTTCCAAGGTAGACATTTAATAATAATCCGTTTGAACTAAAAATGCAAAAAAATTCAACTTAAAATCAAT
>NW_018397373.1:30580-30900 GCF_002168275.2 Theobroma umbraticum
TAAAACCATTTAAAGTGAATAATAAGGCTTTTGAAGCCTTAGATGACTATAAATGAACTTTTCTTACCAATGAATATATTTTTCTTCACATTTCTTGAGGCAGACATTAAATTATAATTTGTTTGAACAAAAAATGTAAAAAAATTCAACTTCAAATCAATTGCGAGATCATAAAACCATTTAAAACGAGTAATAAGGCTTTCGAAGACATGAGTGGCTATAAATGGACTTTTCTTGCCAACGAATATCTCTTTCTTCACATTTCATGCAATAGATATTTAGTTATAATATGTTTTAAAAATATAAAAAAAAATTCAACT
>NW_018397373.1:30910-31079 GCF_002168275.2 Theobroma umbraticum
TATGAGATTATAAAACCATTTAAAGTGAATAACAAGGCTTTTGAAGGCATGGGTGACTATAAATGAACCTTTCTTTGCAATAAATGGCTTTTTCATCACGTTCCCTGAGGTAGACATTTAATTATAACATGCTTAATAAAAAATATAAAAAATTTAACTTCAAATCAAT
>NW_018397373.1:31089-31155 GCF_002168275.2 Theobroma umbraticum
TAAAACCATTTAAAGCGAATAAGATGGCTTTTGAAGTTATGGTTGACTATAAATGGACTTTTCTTG
>NW_018397373.1:31165-31303 GCF_002168275.2 Theobroma umbraticum
ACTTTTTCTTCATGTTTCTTGAGACAGACATTCAATTATAGTCTGTTTGAACTAAAAATATAAAACAATTCAACTTAAACTCAACTATGAGATTATAATACCATTTAAAGCGAGGAATAAGGCTTTCGAAGGCTTGGG
>NW_018397373.1:31313-31700 GCF_002168275.2 Theobroma umbraticum
TAGACTTTTCTTGCCAATGAATGGATTTTTCCTCATGTTTCTCGAGGTAAACATTCAATTATAATCTATTTTAACAAAAAAATGTAAAAAAATTTAATATAAAGTCAATTATCAGATTATAAAACCATTTAAAGCAAGTAATAAGGCTTTCAAACACATGGTGACTATAAAGGTACTTTTCTCGTCAATGAATGGCTTTTTCTTTATGTTTCCTGAGGTAAACATTCAATTATAATATGTTTTAATAAAAAATGCAAAAAAAATTTAACTTAAAATCAATTATGAGATTATAAAAATTTTTAAAGTGAGTAATAAGGCTTTCAAAGGCATGGGTGAGTATAAGTGAACTTTTCTTGCCAATGAATATCTTTTTCCTCATGTTTCTCA
>NW_018397373.1:31903-32076 GCF_002168275.2 Theobroma umbraticum
AGATTATAAAAATATTTAAAGCAAGTAATAAGGCTTCTGAAGGCATGGGTGACTGTAAATAGACTTTTCTTACCAATGAATGGCTTTATCTTTACATTTCTCAAGGAAAACATTCAATTATAATCTATTTGAACTAAAAATGCAAAACAATTCAACTTGAAATCAACTATGAG
>NW_018397373.1:32086-32308 GCF_002168275.2 Theobroma umbraticum
CATTTAAAGCGAGTAATAAGGCTTTCAAAAGCTAGGGTGACTATAAATAGGATTTTCTTGCTAATCAATAGCTTTTCCCTCATGTTTTTGAAGGTAAACATTCAATTATAATCTGTTTTAACAAAAAATGAAAAATAATTCAACATAAAGACAATTATCAGATTATAAAACTATTTGAAGTCAGTAATAAGACTTTCAAAGGCATGGGTGACTATAAATGGA
>NW_018397373.1:32318-32924 GCF_002168275.2 Theobroma umbraticum
CAATGAATGGCTTTTTCTTCATATTTCTCAAGGTAGACATTCAATTATAATCTATTTTAAAAAAAATACAAAAAAATTCAACCTAAACTCAATTATGATATTATAAAAACATTTAAAGAGAGTAATAAGGTTTTCGAAGGCATGGGTCACTATAAATGGATTTCTTTTTACGAATGAATATCTTTTTCTTCATGTTTCTTGGGATAGACATTGAATTATAATCTGTTTTAATAAAAAATGCAATAAAAGTTCAACTTAAAATCAATTATGAGATTATAAAAACATTTAAAGCAAGTAATAAGGTTTTCGAAGGTATGGGTGACTATAAATAGATTTTTCTTACCAATGAGTTGCTTTTTCTTCACATTTATCAAGGTAGACATTCAATTATAAGTTTTTTGAAACAAGAATTGAAAAAAAATTCAACTTAAAACTAACTATGATATTATAAAACCATTTAAAGCGAGTAATAAGGCTTTCGAAAGCTTTGGTGACTATAAATAGGCTTTTCATGTCAATGAATGGATATTTCTTCATGTTTCTTGAGGTACGTATTTAATTATAATATGTTTTAACCAAAAATGTAAAAAAATTCAACTTAAAATC
>NW_018397373.1:33024-33368 GCF_002168275.2 Theobroma umbraticum
CAATTATGAGATTATTAAACCATTTAAAGCAAGTAATAAGGCTTTTGAAGGCATAGGTAACTATATATGGACTTTTTCTGTCAATGATTCATTTTTTCTTCACGTTTTCCAAGGTGGACATGAAACAACAATATGTTTTAACAAAAAGTGCAAAACAATTCTACTTAAAATCAATTATGAGAATATAAAACCATTGAAAATGAGTACTAAGGCTTTTGAAGGCATGGATGACTATAAATGCACTTTTCCTATCAATTAATGGTTGTTTTTCATGTTTTTTGAGATAGACATTTAATAATAATCCGTTTGAACCAAAAATGAAAAAAAATTCAACTTAAAATCAA
>NW_018397373.1:33378-33581 GCF_002168275.2 Theobroma umbraticum
ATAAAACTATTTAAAGCGAATAATAAGGCTTTCGAAGCCCTCGATGACTATAAATAAGCTTTTTTTTCCAATGAATATCTTTTTCTTCACATTTTTTGAAGCAGACATTCAATTATAATTTGTTTGAACAAAAAATGTAAAAAAATTCAACTTTAAATCAATTGTGAGATCATAAAATCATTTAAAGCGAGTAATAAGGCTTT
>NW_018397373.1:33591-34042 GCF_002168275.2 Theobroma umbraticum
GGTGACTATAAATGGACTTTTCTTGCCAATGCATATCTCTTTCTTCACATTTCATGCGATAGATATTCAATTATAATATCTTTTAAAAATATATAAAAAAATTCAACTTCAAATCAATTATGAAATTATAAAACCATTTAAAGCGAATAGCAAGGCTTTTGAAGGCATGGGTGACTATAAATGAACCTTTATTGTCAATGAATGACTTTTTCATCACGTTCCCTAAGGTAGACATTTAATTATAACATGCTTAATAAAAAATATAAAAAAATTCACCTTCAAATCAATTATGAGATTATAAAACTATTTAAAGCGAATAATAAGGCTTTTGAAGTCATGGTTGACTATAAATGGACTTTTCTTGCCAATGAATGGCTTTTTGTTCATGTTTCTTGAGGCAGACATTCAATTATAATCTGTTTGAACAAAAAATGTAAAACAATTCAACTTA
>NW_018397373.1:34052-34405 GCF_002168275.2 Theobroma umbraticum
TGAGATTATAAAACTATTTAAAGCGAGCAAGAAGGTTTTTGAAGGCTTGAGTAACTATAAATAGGCTTTTCTTGCTAATGAATGGCTTTTTCCACATGTTTCTTAAGGTAAACATTCAATTATAGTCTGTTTTAACAAAAAATGTAAAAAATTCAATATAAAGTCAATTATCAAATTATAAAACTATTTAAAGCAAGTAATAAGGCTTTCGAAGGCATGAGTGGCTATAAAAGTACTTTTCTTTCTAATGAATGGCTTTTTCTTTATGTTTCCTGAGGTAGACATTCAATTATTATATGTTTTACTCAAAAATGTAAAAACAATTTAACTTAAAATCAATTATGAGATTATAA
>NW_018397373.1:34621-34992 GCF_002168275.2 Theobroma umbraticum
TAAAGGCATGGGTGACTATAAATAGACTTTTCTTACCAATGAATGGCTTTCTCTTTACTTTTCTTAAGGAAAACATTCAATTATAATCTGTTTGAACTAAAAATGTAAAAAAATTCAATTTGAAATCAACTATGAAATTACAAAACCATTTAAAGCAAGTAATAAGGCTTTCAAAAGCTAGGATGACTATAAATAAGATTTTCTTGCTAATCAATGGCTTTTGCCTCACGTTTCTGAAGGTAAACATTCAATTATAATCTGTTTTAACTAAAAATAAAAAATAATTCAACATAAAGACAATTATCAAATTATAAAACCATTTAAAGCGAGTAATAAGACTTTTAAAGGCATGAGTGACTATAAATGGACTT
>NW_018397374.1:0-176 GCF_002168275.2 Theobroma umbraticum
TTAAATAGTTTTATAATCTCATAACTGATTTTAAGTTGAATTTTTTACATTTTTATTTAAAACAGACTATAATTAAATGCGTGCCATAGGAAACATGTAGAAAAACACATTTATTCAGTAGAAAAATCCATTTATAGTCTCTCATTTATTCAAAAGCCTTATTACTTTTTTTAAAT
>NW_018397374.1:381-906 GCF_002168275.2 Theobroma umbraticum
TTTATAATCTCATAAATGATTTTAAGTTCAATTTTTTTTATATTTTTAGTTAAAACAGATTTTAATTGTATGTTTACCTTGAGAAAAGTGAAGAAAATACCATTCATTGACAAGAAAAGTCCATTTATAGTAACCCATTCTTTCAAAACCTTATTGTTCGCTTTAAATGGTTTTATAATCTCATAATTGATTGTTTTTACATTTTTCATTAAAACAGAATATAATTGAATGCCTACTTTGGGAAACATGTGCAAAAAGACATTCATTGTTAAGAAAAGTCCATTTATAGTCACCCATTCATTCTTTCAAAAGCCTCATTACTCACTTTAAATAATTTTATAATCTCATAATTGATTTTCAGTTGAATTTTTTTGACACTTTTGGTTAAACAGACTATAATTGAATGTCTACCTTGAAAAATATGAAGAAAAAAGCATTCATTGACAGGAAAAGTCCATTTATAGTTTCCCATTCCACCAAAAGCCTTATTACTCACTTTATATGGTTTTATAATCTCATAATTGA
>NW_018397374.1:969-1190 GCF_002168275.2 Theobroma umbraticum
CTGTCTCTTAAAAAGCCTTATTACTGGCTTTAAATATTTTATAATCTCATAACCGAGTTTAAGCGAAATTTTTTTACATTTTTCATTAAAACACACTATAATTGAATGTTTGCCTTGAGAAACGTGCTGAAACATCTATTTTTCAGTGAGAAAAGTTCATTTATAGTCTTCCATTCCTTCAAAAACTTTATTACTAGCTTTAAATGTTTTATGATCTCATT
>NW_018397374.1:1246-2807 GCF_002168275.2 Theobroma umbraticum
GAAAAGCATTCATTGGCAAGAAAAGTCCATATATAGTCACTCATTCCTTCAAAAGCTTTATTACTCGCTTTAAATGATTTTATATTCTCATAAATGATTTTAAGTTCAATTTTTTTTACAGTTTTGGTTAAAACAGATTATAATTGTATGTTTACCTCAAGAAAAGTGAAGAAAAAGGCATTCATTGGCAAGAAAAGTCCATTTATAGTAGCCATTCCTTTAAAAGGCTTATTACTCGCTTTAAATAGTTTTATAATCTCATAACTGATTTTAAGTTGAATTTTTTATATTTATGGTTAAAACAGACAATAATTGAGTGTGTACATTGAGAAACGTGAAGAAAAAAGTATTCATTGGCAAGAAAAGTTCATTTATAGTCCCCCATTCCTTAAAAAGGCTTATTACTTGCTTTACATGGTTTTATAATCTCGTAATTGATTTTAGATTCAAATTCTTTTATATTTTTAGTTAAAATAGATTATAATTGAATGTCTACCTCAAGAAACATGAAAAAAAAAGACATTCATTGGCACAAAAAGTCCATTATAGTCACCCATTCCTTTAAAAGCCTTATTACTCACTTTAAATGGTTTTATAATCTCATAATTGATTTTAAGTTGAATTTTTTTTACGTTTTTCATTAAAATAGTCTATAATTGAATGTTTACCTTGAGAAACATACTAAAAAATCCATTCATTGGAAAGAAACGTTCTTTTATAGTCTCCCATTTCTTCAAAAGTTTTATTACTGGCTTTAAATATTTTATAATCTCATAACTGATTTTAAGTTGAATTTTTTGACATTTTTAGTTAAAATAGATTATAATTGATTGCCTACCTCAAGAAATGTGCTGAAAAATTCATTCATTGGCAAGAAAAGTCTATTTTAAGTTAAATTTTTTTATATTTTTAGTAAAAACAAACTATAATTGAATGTCTACCTCAAGAAACATGAGGAAAAATGGATTCATTGGTAAGAAAAGTCCATTTATAGCCACCCATTCCTTCAAAAGCCTTATTACTCGCTTTAAATGGTTTTATAATATCATAAACGATTTTAAGTTCAATTTTTTTTACATTTTTTGTTAAAAACATATTATAATTGTATGTTTATCTCGAGAAAAGTGAAAAAAAAGGCAATCGTTAGTAAAAAAAGTCCATTTATAGTCACCCATTTCTTAAAAAGGCTTATTACTCGCTTTCAATGATTTTACAATCTCATATCTGACTTTAAGTTGAATTTTTTTATATTTTTAGTTAAGCAGACTATAATTGAATGTCTATCCTAAGAAACGTGAAGAAAAATAGATTCATTTGCAAGAAAAGTCCATTTATAGTCACCCATTCTTTCAAAAGCCTTATTACTCACTTTAAATGGTTTTATAATCTCATAGTTGATTTTGAGTTGAATTTTTTATATTTTTCATTAAAATAGACTATAATTGAATGCTTGCTTCAAGAAACATGTAGAAAAACCTATTTATTGAGAAGAAAAGTCTATTTATATTTACCCATTCTTTCAAAAGCCTTATTACTCGCTTTAAATGGTTTTATAATCTCA
>NW_018397374.1:3082-5588 GCF_002168275.2 Theobroma umbraticum
AGTTTTATAATCTCATAATTGATTTTAAGTTCAATTTTCTTACATTTTTGTAAAAACAAATAATAATTAAATGTCTAGCTAGAAAAACGTGAAGAAACAAGCATTCATTGGCAAGAAAATTCTATTTATAGTCTCTTATTCCTTTAAAAGGTTTATTACTCTCTTTAACTGGTTTTATAATCTCATAATCGATTTTAAGTTGAATTTTTTTACCTTTTTAACTTAAATAGACTGTAATTGAATGTCTACCTTGAGAAATATAAAGAAAAAGGTATTCATTAAGAAGAAAAGTCTATTTATAGCTACCCATTCTTTCAGAAGTCATATTACTTGCTTTAAATGGGTTTGTAATCTCATAATTGATTTTAGTTGAATTTTTTTATATTTTTCATTCAAACAGACTATAATTGAATGTATACCCTGAGAAAAGTGAAGAAAAAAGCATTCATTGGCAAGAAAAGTCCGTTTATAGTCACTCATTCCTTCAAAAGGCTTATTACTCGCTTTAAATGGTTTTCTAATCTCATAACTAATTTTAAGTTGAATTATTTTATATTTTTTGTTAAAACAGACAATAATTGAATGTGTACGTTGAGAAACATGAAGAAAAAAACATTTATTGACAAGAAATGTCCATTTAAAGTCACCCATTCCTTTAAAAGACTTATTACTCGCTTTAAATGGTTTTATAATCTCATAACTGATTTTAAGTTGAATTTTTTTACATTTTTGGTTAAAACAGACAATAATTGAATGTCTACCTCAAGAAACATGAAGTAAAAAGCATTCATTGGCAAGAAAAGTCCATGTACAGTCACCCATTCCTTAAAAAGGTTTATTACTCGCTTTAAATAGTTTTATAATCTCATAACTGACTTTAAGTAGAGTTTTTGTACATTCTTGATTAAAACAGACTATAATTGAATATTTACCTTGAGAAACGTGAAGAAAAAGAGATTCATTGACAAGAAAAGTCCATTTATAGTCACCCATTCCTTCAAAAGCCTTACTACTCGCTTTAAATGATTTTATAATATCCTAATTGATTTGAAGTTGAATTGTTTCACACTTTTCATTAAAACAGACTACAATTGAATGTGTACCTCAAGAAATATGAAGAAAAAAGCATTCATTGGCAAGAAAAGTCCATTTATAGTCACTCATTCCTTCAAAAGGCTTATTACTTGCTTTAAGTGATTTTATAATCTCATACTTCACTTTAAGTTGAATTTTTTACATTTTTGGCTAAAACAGACTATAATTGAATGTCTACCTTGAAAAACGTGAGGAAAAAGAGATTCATTGGCAAGAAAAGTCCATTTATTGTCACCCATTCCTTCAAAAAACTTATTACTCGCTTTAAATTGTTTTATAATCTCATAAATAATTTTTGGTTAAAACAGACTATAATTGTATGTCTACCTTGAGAAACGTGAAGAAAAAGGTATACATTGAAAAGAAAAGTCCATTTATAGTCACCCATTCCTTCAAAAGCCTTATTACTCGCTTTAAATAGTTTTATAATGTCATAAATAATTTTTAGTTAAAACAGACTATAATTGTATGTCTACCTTGAGAAACGTGAAAAAAAAAGTATACATTGAGAAAAAAAGTCCATTTATAGTCACCCATTCTTTCAAAAGTTTTATTACTAACTTTAAATGATTTTATAATCTCATAATTGATTTTAAGTCAAATTTTTTTACATTTTTCATTAAAATAGACTATAATTGAATGCTTGCCTTGAGAAATATGTAGAAAAATACATTTATTCAGAAGAAAAGTTGATTTATAGTCTCTTATTTCTTCAAAAGCCTTATTACTCACTTTAAATGGTTTTATAATTTCATAAATAATTTTAAGCTGAATTTTTTTACATTTTTGGTTAAAACAAACTATAATTGAATGTCTACCTCAAGAAACGTGAACCAAAAGGCATTTATTGGCAAGAAAAGTCCATTTATAGCTACCGATTCCTTCAAAAGCCTTATTACTAGCTTTAAATAGTTTTATTATCTCATAAATATTTTTAAATTCAATTTTTTTACATTTTTAGTTAAAACAGATTACAATTGTTTGTTTACATCAAGAAAAGTGAAGAAAAAGGCATTCATTGGCAAGAAAAGTCCATTTATAGCAACCCATTCTTTCAAAACCTTATTGCTCGTTTTAAATGGTTTTATAATCTCATAATTAATTTTAAGTGGATTGTTTTTACATTTTTCATTAAAATAGACTATAATTGAATGTCTATTTTAAGAAACATGTGCAAAAAGCTATTTATTAATAAGAAAAGTTTATTTATAGTCACTCATTCTTTCAAAAGCCTCATTACTCGCTTTAAATGGTTTTATAATCTCATAATTGATTTTAAGGTTATTTTTTTTACACTTTTGGTTCAAACAGACTATAATTGAATGTCTACCTCGAGAAATGTGAGAAAAAAGCATTCATTGGCAAGAAAAGTCCATTTATAGTAACTCATTCCTTCAAAAGGCTTATTACT
>NW_018397374.1:5688-5817 GCF_002168275.2 Theobroma umbraticum
TCCAAATAAATAGAATTTTATACATGTTTCCTAAGGCAGGCATTCAATTATAGTTTATTTTAATAAAAAATATAAACAATTCAACTTAAAATCAATTTTGAGGTTATAAAACCATTTAAAGTGAGTAAT
>NW_018397374.1:5827-5978 GCF_002168275.2 Theobroma umbraticum
AAAGAATGGGTGACTATAAATGGACTTTTCTTGCCAATGAATGCTTTTTTCCTCGCATTTTTTGAGATACACATTCAATTGTAGTCTATTTTAATGTAAAATGTAAAACAATTCAACTTAAAATCAATTAGGAGATTATAAAACTATTTAA
>NW_018397374.1:5988-6173 GCF_002168275.2 Theobroma umbraticum
AAGGCTTTTGAAGGAATGGGTGACTATAAATAGACTTTTCTTACCAATGAATCTCTTTTTCTTCACTTTTCTTGAGGTAGACATTCAATTATTGTCTGTTTAAACAAAAAATGTAAAACAATTTAACTTAAAATCATTTATGAGATTGTAAAACCATTTAGAGCGAGTAATAAGCCTTTTGAAGG
>NW_018397374.1:6183-6316 GCF_002168275.2 Theobroma umbraticum
TATAAATGGACTTTTCTTGCCAATAAATGCTTTTTTTCTCACATTTCTCGAGGTAGACATTCAATTATAGTCTGTTTTAATCAAAAGTGTAAAAAAAATCAACTTAAAATCAATTATGAGATTATAAAACTAT
>NW_018397374.1:6326-6713 GCF_002168275.2 Theobroma umbraticum
TAATGAGGTTTTTGAAGGAATGAGTGACTATAAATGGACTTTTCTTATCAATAAATGGCTTTTTGCACATGTTTCCCGAAGTAGGCATTCAATTATAGTCTGTTTTAATGAAAAATATAAAAACAATCCACTTAAAATCAATTATGAGATTATAAAATCATTTAAAGCGAGCAATAAGGTTTTGAAAGAATGGGTGACTATAAATGGACTTTTCTTGCCAAAGAATGCATTTTTCTTCACTTTTCTTGACATAAACAAACAATTGTAATCTGTTTTAATCAAAAATGTAAAAAAAAATTGAACTTAACATCATTTATGAGATAATAAAACCATTTAAAGCAAGTAATAAGGCTTTTGATGGAATGGGTGGTTATAAATGGACTTTTT
>NW_018397374.1:6822-8527 GCF_002168275.2 Theobroma umbraticum
TGTTTTAACCAAAAATGTAAAAAACTTCAACTTAAAATCATTTATGAAATTATAAAATCATTTAAAGTGAGTAATAAGGCTTTTAAAGAAATGAGAGACTATAAATCGACTTTTTTTCTGAATAAATGCATTTTTCTACACATTTCTCGAGGCAGGCATTCAATTATAGTCTGTTTTAATGAAAAGTATAAAAAAATTTAACTTAAAATCAATTATGAGATTATAAAATCATTTAAAGCGAGTAATAAAACTTTAAATCAATTGCAGTCTGTTTTAATGACAAATGTGAAACAATTCAACTTTAAATCAATTAGGATATTATAAAACCATTTAAAGCGAGTAATAAGGCTTTTGAAGGAATGGGTGACTATAAATGGACTTTTCTTGCCAATGAATGCCTTTTTCTTCACGTTTCTTAAAGTAGACATTTAATTATTGTCTGTTTTGACCAAAAATGTAAAAAAATTCAACTTAAAATCAATTATGAGATTATAAAACCATTTAAAGCAAGTAATAAGTCTTTTGAAGGAATGAGTGACTAAAAATGGACGTTTCTTCCCAATAAATCCCTTTTTCTTCATGTTTCTCAAGGTAGATATTCAATTATAGTCTATTTTGACAAAAAATATAAAACAATTCAACTTAAAATCAGTTATGAGATTATAAAACCCTTTAAAACGAGTAATAAGGCTTTTAAAGTAATAGGAGACTAGAAATGAACTTTTCTTACTAATGAATGCTTTTTTCTTCATGTTTCTTGAGGTAGGCATTCAATTATAGTCTGTTATAACCAAAAATATAAAAAAATTCAACTTAAAGTCAGTTATGAGATTATAAAACTTTTAAAGCCAGTAATAAGGCTTTTGAAGGAATTAGAGACTATAAATAGACTTTTTTTGTCAATGAATGGATTTTTTTACATGTTTCCCAAGGTAAGCATTCAATTATAGTCTGTTTTAATGAAAAAAGCAAAAAAATTCAACTTAAAATCACTTATGAGATTATAAAACCATTTAAAGTTAGTAATGAGGCTTTTGAAGGAATGGTGACTACAGTGGACTTTTCTTACCAATGAATAATTATTTCTTTACATTTCTCAAGGTAGACATTCAATTATAATCTGTTTTAACTAATAATCCAAAAGAATTTGAATCTAAAATCAATTACGAGCTAATAAAATCATTTAAAGCAAGGAAGAAGGCTTTCGATGGAATGGGAGACTATAAATGGACTTTTCTTGTCAATGAATACTTTTTTCTTCATGTTTCTCAAGATAGACGTTCAATTATTGTCTGTTTTAACTAAAAATATTAAAAAAAATATGCCTTAAAATTAGTTATGAGATTATAAAACCGTTTAAAGTGAGTAATAAACATTTTTAAGGAATGATGGACCATAAATGGACTTTTTTTGCCAATGAATGGTTTTTTCATCTTATTTTTTGAGGTACACATTCAATTATTGTCTGTTTTAACTAAATATGTAAAAAAATTCAACTTAAAATCAGTTATGATATTATAGAACCATTTAAAGCGAGTAATAAGCCTTTTGAAGGAATGGGTTACTATAAATGGACTTTTCTTGCCAATGAATGCTTTTTTCTTAACTTTTCTCGAGGTAAACATACAATTATAATCTGTTTTTACCAAAAATGTAAAAAAAATTGAAATTTAAAATTATTTATGAGATTATAAAACCATTTAAA
>NW_018397374.1:8797-8947 GCF_002168275.2 Theobroma umbraticum
TGTAAAAAAATTCAACTTAAAATCAGTTATGAGATTATAAAACCATTTAAAGTAGAAAAAGCCATTCATTGAGAAGAAAAGTTGATTTATATTCATCCATTTCTTCAAAAACCTTATTACTCGCTTTAAATGGTTTTATAATCTCATAAT
>NW_018397374.1:9217-10276 GCF_002168275.2 Theobroma umbraticum
AAAAGCATTCATTGGAAAGAAAAGTCCATTTATAGTCACCCATTCTTTCAAAAGGCTTATTACTCTTTCTTTATGTATCCTAAGGCAAGTAATCAATTATAGTCTATTTTAATAAAAAATATAAAAAAATGTCACTTAAAATCAATTATTAGATTATAAAACCATTTAAAGCTAGTAATAAGGCTTTTGAGGGAATGGGTGATTGTAAATGGACTTTTCTTGCCAATGAATCTCTTTTTCTTCATATTTCTCAAGGTAAACATTAAATTATAGTCTGCTTTAACCAAAAATGTAAACCCATTCAACTTAAAGTTACTGATGAGATTAAAAAACCATTTAAAGCAAGTAATAAGGTTTTTAAAGGAATGGGTGACTATAAATAAACTTTTCTTGCCGATGAATGCATTTTTCTTCACGCTTCTCAATGTAGACATTCAATTATAGTCTGTTTTAACTAAAATTGTACAAAAAATCAACTTAAAATCAATTATGAAATTATAAAACCATTTAAAGTGAGTAACAAGGCTTTTAAAGGAATGTGTGGCTATAAATGGACTTCTCTTGCCAATGAATGCATTTTTCTTCACACTTCTCAATGTAGACATTCAATTATTGTCTTTTTTAACCAAAATTGTAAAAACATTTAACTTAAAATCAATTATGAGATTATAAAACCATTTAAAGCGAGCAATAAGCCTTTTGAAAAAATGAGTGACTATAGATGAACTTTTCTTGCTAATGAATAATTTTTTCTTCAGGTTTTAATAAAAAATGTAAATAAATTCAACTTAAAATTAATTATGATATTATAAAACCATTTAAAGCGAGTAATAAAGCTTCGAAAAGAATGGGTGACTATAAATGGCCTTTCGTAGCCAATTAATGACTTTTTTTTCACGTTTCTCAAAGTAGACATTCAATTATAATCTGTTTTAACCAAAGATATTAAAAAATTCAGCTTAAAATCAATTACAAAATTATAAAACTATTTAAAGAGAGTAATAAAGTTTTTGAAGAAATGGGCGACTATAAATGGACTTTTCTTCTCAATGAATGTCT
>NW_018397374.1:10453-10622 GCF_002168275.2 Theobroma umbraticum
AGCGAGTAATAAGGCTTTTCAAGGAATGGGTGACTATAAATGGACTTTTCTTGCTAGTAAATATCTTTTTTTTATGTCTCTCTTGGTAGACATTCAATTGTAATCTGTTTTAACTAAAAATGTAAAAAACTTCAGCTTGAAATCAATTATAAGATTATAAAACCATTTA
>NW_018397374.1:11049-11323 GCF_002168275.2 Theobroma umbraticum
GAATCTCTTTTACTTTACGTTTCTCAAGGTAAACATTCAATTATAGTCTGTTTTAACTAAAGTATAAAACCATTCAACTTAAAGTTACTGATGATATTAAAAAACTATTTCAAACAAGTAATAAAGTTTTTAAAGGAATGGTGACTATAAATAGACTTTTCTTGCTGATGAATTTTTTTTCTTCATGTTTCTCAAGGTAGACATTTAATTATAGTCTTTTTTAACTAAAATTGTAAAAAAATTCAACTTAAATTAATTATAAAATTATAAAACC
>NW_018397374.1:11333-11460 GCF_002168275.2 Theobroma umbraticum
AGTAATAAGGCTTTTAAAGGAATGTGTGGCTATAAATGGACTTTTTTTGTTAATGAATGTATTTTTCTTCACGTTTCTCGAGGTAGACATTCAATTATAGTCTTTTTTAACCAAAATTGTAAAAACA
>NW_018397374.1:11487-11662 GCF_002168275.2 Theobroma umbraticum
TAAAACCATTTAAAGCGAGCAATAAGCCTTTTGAAGGAATGAGTGACTATAAATTGACTTTTCTTGCTAATGAATAATTTTTTCTTCACATTTCTCAAGGTAGATATTTAATTATTTTTTGTTTTAGCCAAATATGTAAAACAATTCAACTTAAAATCAATTATAAGATTATAAA
>NW_018397374.1:11672-12045 GCF_002168275.2 Theobroma umbraticum
GCAAGTAATAAGGCTTTTGAAGGAACGGGTGACTATAAATGAACCTTTTTTCTCAATGAATGGGTTTTTTTACACGTTTCCCAATATAGGCATTTAATTATAGTCTGTTTTAATGAAAAATGTAAAAAAATTAAACTTAAAAGCAATTATAAGATTATAAAACTATTCAAAGCAAGTAATAAGGCTTTTGAAGGTGACTATAAATGGACTTTTCTTGCCAATGAATACCTTTTTCTTCACATCTCCTAGGTAGGCATTCAATTATAGTCTTTTATAACTAAAAATATAAAAAAATTCAACTTAAAATTATTTCTGAGTTTATAAAACCATTTAAAATGAGTAATAAACCTTTTGAAGGAATGGGTTACTATAA
>NW_018397374.1:12274-12395 GCF_002168275.2 Theobroma umbraticum
ATAAGCCTTTTGAAGGAATGGGTGACTATAAATATACTTTTCTTGCCAATGAATCCCTTTTCTTTATGTTTCTCAAGGTAGACATTCAATTATAGTCTGTTTTAGCTAAAAATGTAAAAAA
>NW_018397374.1:12495-12603 GCF_002168275.2 Theobroma umbraticum
TTCTTCATGTTTCTCAAGGTAGACATTCATTTATAGTCTGTTTTAACTAAAAATATGAAAAGATTTAACGTAAAATCAATAATGAGATTATAAAACCATTTAAAGCGA
>NW_018397374.1:12613-12797 GCF_002168275.2 Theobroma umbraticum
TTTTAAAGAAATGGGTGACTATAAATGAACTTTTCTTCTCAATGAATAACTTTCTCTTTATGTATCTTGAGGAAAGTAATCAATTATAGTCTATTTTAATGAAAACTGTAAAAAAATTTCACTTAAAATCTATTATTAGATTATAAAACCATTTAAAGCTAGTAATAAGGCTTTTGAGAGAATA
>NW_018397374.1:12946-13123 GCF_002168275.2 Theobroma umbraticum
GAGATTAGAAAACCATTTAAAGCGAGTAATAAGGTTTTTAAAGGAATGGGTGACAATAAATAGACTTTTCTTGCCGATGAATACTTTGTTTTTCATGTTTCTCAAGGTAGACATTCAGTTATTGTTTGTTTTAACTAAAATTGTAAAAAAATTCAACTTAAAATCAATTATGAAATT
>NW_018397374.1:13512-13812 GCF_002168275.2 Theobroma umbraticum
AATTATGAGATTATAAAACCATTCAAAGCGAGTAATAAGGCTTTTGAAGGAATTAGAGACTATAAATGGGCCTTTTTTGCCAATGAATACATTTTTCTTCACATTTTCTGGGGTAGGCATTCAATTATAGTTTGTTTTAACAAAAAATACAAAAACATTCAACTTAAAATTAGTTATAAGATTATAAAACTATTTAAAGCTAGTAATAACCCTTTTGAAGGAATGAGTGACTATAAAGGGGCTTTTCTAGCCAATGAATACTTTTTTCTTCACGTTTCTTGAGGTACACATTCAATTATT
>NW_018397374.1:13822-13981 GCF_002168275.2 Theobroma umbraticum
ACTAAAATTGTAAAAACATTCGACTTAAAATTAATTATGAGTTTATAAAACCATTTACAACGACTAATAAGGCTTTTAAAGGAATGAGTGACTATAAATGAACCTTTCTTTTCAATGAATGACTTTTTCTACACGTTTCTCAAGGCAAGCATTTAATTA
>NW_018397374.1:14400-14515 GCF_002168275.2 Theobroma umbraticum
GAAAACCATTTAAAGTGAGTAATAAGGCTTTTAAAGGAATGAGTGACTATAAATACATTTTTCTCACCAATGAATCCCTTTTTCTTCACGTTTCTCAAGTTAGACATTCAATTAT
>NW_018397374.1:15018-15954 GCF_002168275.2 Theobroma umbraticum
AATTATAGTCTGTTTTAACTAAAAATGTAAAAATATTCAACTTAAAATCAATTACGATATTATAAAATCAATTAAAGCGAGTAATAAGGGCTTTAAAGGAATGGATTACAGTAAATAGACTTTTCTTGCCAATGAACATGTTTTTTTTCATATTTCTCTAGAAAAATATTCATTTATAGTCTGTTTTAATTAAATATATAAAAGAATTTAACTTCAAATCAATTATGATATTATAAAACCATTTAAAGCGAGTAATAAAGCTTTTGAAGGAATGAGTGACTATAAATGGTCTTTTGTAGCCAATTAATGCTTTTTTTACATTTCTCGATGTAGAAACTCAATTCTAATATGTTTTAATTAAAAATATAAAAAACTTTAGCTTAAAATCAATTATAAGATTATAAAACCATTAAAAAGAGTAAAAAAGCTTTTGAGCGAATGAGTGACTATAAATTAACTTTTCTTGCCAATAAATGTCTTTTTTTTCACGTTTTTTAAGGTAGGCATTCAATTATAATATGTTTAAACAAAAAATATAAAAAAATCTCGCTTAAAATTAATTATTATATTATAAAACTATTTAAAGCGAGTATTAAGGCTTCTGAAGGAATGGGTGACAATAAATAGACTTTTGTTGCCAATGAATGCTTTTTCTTCATGTTTCTCATGGTAGACATTCATTTATAATCTGTTTTAACTAAAAATATGAAAAAATTTAACGTAAAATCAATTATGAGTTTATAAAACTATTTAAAGCGAGTAATAAGGCCTTTAAAGAAAAGGGTGACTATAAATGGACTTTTCTTCTCAATGAATAACTTTCTCTTTATGTATCCTGAGGCAAGTAATCAATTATAGTCTATTTTAATGAAAACTGTAAAAATATTTCACTTAAAATCTTTTATTAGATTATAAAACCATTTAAAGCTAGTAATA
>NW_018397374.1:16353-16574 GCF_002168275.2 Theobroma umbraticum
AGGAATGTGTGACTATAAATAGACTTTTCTTGTCAATGAATGCATTTTTCTTCACGTTTCTCGACATAGACAATCAATTATAGTCTTTTTAACGAAAATTATAAAAACAATCATCTTAAAATCAGTTATGATATCATAAAACCATTAAAAGCGAGTAATAAGCGTTTTGAAGGATTGAGTGACTATAAATGGACCTTTCTTGCTAATGAATAATTTTTTCT
>NW_018397374.1:16742-16980 GCF_002168275.2 Theobroma umbraticum
TTTCCCAAGGTAAGAATTTAATTATAGTCTATTTGAATGAAAAATGTAAAACAATTCATCTTAAAATCAATTATAAGATTATAAAACCATTCAAAGCGAGTAATAAGGCTTTTGAAGGAATCAGAGACTATAAATGGACCTTCTTTGCCAATGAATACATTTTTCTTCATATTTTCTGGGGTAAGCATTCAATTATAGTCTGTTTTAACCAAAAATACAAAAAAATTCAACTTAAAAT
>NW_018397374.1:17080-17201 GCF_002168275.2 Theobroma umbraticum
TAATTGATTTTAAGTTGAATTGTTTTACATTTTTGCTCAAACAAAAAATAATTGAATATCTACCTCCAGAAACATGAAGAAAAAATTATTCATTAGCAAGAAAAGTCCATTTATAGTCACT
>NW_018397374.1:17230-17369 GCF_002168275.2 Theobroma umbraticum
TAAATGGTTTTATAATCTCATAATTGATTTTAAGTTGAATATTTTTATAATTTTGGTTGAAAAAGACTATAATTGAATGTCTACGTCGAGAAACATGAAGAAAAATGCATTCATTGGCAAGAAAAGTCCATTTATAGTC
>NW_018397374.1:17425-17797 GCF_002168275.2 Theobroma umbraticum
CACTTTAAATGGTTTTATAATTTTATAATTGATTTTAAGTTGAATTTTTTTACAATCTTAGTTGAAACACACTATAATTGAATGTCTACCTTAAGAAACATGAAGAAAAAAGTATTCATCGGTAAGAAAAGTCTATTTATAGTCACCTATTCCTTTAAAAACCTTATTACTCGCTTTAGTTAAAACAAACTAAAATTAAATGTTTACCTTGAGAAACGTAAAAAAAAGAGATTCATTGACAAGAAAAGTCCATTTATAGTCACCTATTCTCTCAAAAGCCTTATTGCTAGCTTTAAATAGTTTTATAATCTAATAATAGATTTTAAGTGAAATTTTTTTACATTTTTCATTAAAATAGACTATAATTGATTA
>NW_018397374.1:17807-19405 GCF_002168275.2 Theobroma umbraticum
GATACATAAAGAGAAAGTTATTCATTGAGAAGAAAAGTCCATTTATAGTCGCCAATTTATTTAAAAGCCTTATTACTCGCTTTAAATGGTTTTATAATCTCATAATTGATTTTACGTTGAATGTTTTCATATTTTTTGTTAAAATAGACTATAAATGAATGTCTATCTGGAGAAACATGAAGAAAAAACTATTTATTGGCACGAAAAGTCCATTTATAGTCACCCATTCCCTCAAAAGCCTTATTACTCGCTTTAAATGGTTTGACAATCTAATAATTGATTTTAAGTGAACTTTTTTTACATTTTTCATTAAAATAGACTATAATTAATTACTTGCCTCAGGATACATATAGAAAAAGTCATTCATTGAGAAGAAAAGTCCATTTGTAGTCACCCATTCGTTCAAAAGCCTTATTACTCGCTTTAAATGGTTTTATAATCTCATAATTGATTTTAAGTTAAATTTTTTTATATTTTTGATTAAAACAGGCTATAATTGAATGTCTACCTCAAGAAACATGAAGAAAACGAGATTAATTGGCAAGAAAAGTCCATTTATAGTCACTCATTCTTTCAGAAGCCTTATTACTGGCTTTAAATGGGTTTATAATCTCATAGTTGATTTTAAGTTGAATTATTTTATATTTTTAGTTAAAACAGATAATAATTGAATATCTACCTTAAGAAACATATAGAAAAAATTATTTATTGTCAAGAAAAGTCCATTTATAGTCACCGATTTCCTCAAAAGCTTTATTACTCGCTTTAAATGGTTTTACAATCTAATAATTGATTTTAAGTGAATTTTTTTACATATTTCATTAAAATAGACTATAACTAATTACTTGCCTCCGGATACATATAGAAAAAGTCATTCGTTGAGAAGAAAAGTTTATTTATAGTCACCCATTCCCTCAAAAGCCTAATTACTCACTTTAACTAGTTTTTTAATCTCATAATTGATTTTAAGTTGAATTTTTCATATTTTTTGTAAAAACAGACTATAAATGAATGTCTACCTTGAGAAACATGAAAAAAAAACATTCATTGGCAAGAAAAGTCTATTTATTGTCACCCATTCTTTCAAAAGCCTTATTACTCGCTTTAAATGATTTTATAATCTCATAATTGATTTTAAGTTGAATATTTTTATATTTTTTGTTAAAGCAGGCTATAATTGAATTCTTCCTAAAGAAATGTGAAGAAAAAGAGATTCATTGGCAAGAAAAGTCCATTTATAGTCACTCATTCCTTCAAAAGCCTTATTACTCACTTTAAATGGTTTTATAATCTCATAATTGATTTTAAGTTGAGTTGTTTTATATTTTTAGTTAAAACAGATAATAATTGAATGTCTACCATGAGAAACATGAAAAGAAAATTATTCATTGGCAAGAAAAGTCCATTTATTGTCACTCGTTCCTTCAAAAGGTTTATTGCTCGCTTTAAATGATTTTATAATCTCATAATTTATTTTAAGTTGAATATTTTTATATTTTTAGTTAAAACAAATTATAATTGAAGGTCTACTTTGAGAAACGTGAAGAAAAATACTTTTATTGGTTAGAAAAGTCTTTTATAGTCACCCATTCGTTCAA
>NW_018397374.1:19415-19497 GCF_002168275.2 Theobroma umbraticum
ACTCACTTTAAATAGTTTTATAATATAATAATTGATTTTAAGCAAATTTTTTTTACATTTTTTGTTAAAACAGATTATAATT
>NW_018397374.1:19507-19666 GCF_002168275.2 Theobroma umbraticum
CTCAAGAAACATGAAGAAAAAGACATTCATTGGAAAAAGCTTTCTTACTAATTTTAAATGGTGTTATAATCTTATAATTGATTTTAAGCTAAATGTTTTTATATTTTTGGTTAAAACAGATTAGAATTGAATTTCTAAATCGAGAAACGTAAAAAAAAA
>NW_018397374.1:19766-20854 GCF_002168275.2 Theobroma umbraticum
AAAACCATTTAAAGCGAGTAATAAAGCTTTTAAAGGAATGGGTAACTATAAATGGTCTTTTGTAGCCAATTAATGCTTTTTTTTTACATTTCTTGATGTAGAAATTCAATTCTAATATGTTTTAACCAAAAATATAAAAAACTTTAGCTTAAAATCAATTATAAGATTATAAAACCATTAAAAAGAGTAAAAAAGCTTTTGAGGGAATGAGTGACTATAAATTAACTTTTCTTGCCAATGAATATCTTTTACTTCATGTTTCTTAAGGTAGGCATTCAATTATAATTTGTTTAAACAAAAAATGTAAAAAAATCTCGCTTAAAATTAATTATTATATTATAAAATTATTTAAAGCGAGTATTAAGGCTTTTGAAGGAATGGGTGACTATAAGGGACTTCTCTTACCAATGAATGTATTTTTCTTCATGTTTCTCAAAGTAGACCTTCAATTATAGTCTGTTTTAACTAAAAATATAAAAACATTCAACTTAAAATAAATTATGAGATTATAAAATCATTTAAAGCGAACAATAAACCTTTTGAAGGAACGGGTGACAATAAATAGACTTTTCTTACCATTGAAATTTTTTTTTTCATGTTTCACATGGTCGACATTCAATTATTATCTATTTTAACTAAAAATATAAAACAATTTAACTTAAAATCAATTATAAGATTATAAAATAATTTAAAGCGAGTAATAAGGCTTTCGAAGGAATGAGTGACTATAAATGGACTTTTCTTGCCAATGAATCTCTTTTTCTTCACATTTCTTTAAGAAGAATTCAATTATAGCCTGTTTTAACTAAAAATATAAGAATATTCAACTTAAAATCAATTATGAGATTATAAAATCATTTAAAGCGAGTAATAAGGCTTTTGAAAGAATGGGTGACAATAAATAGACTTTTCTTGCCAATGAATGTTTTTTCTTCATGCTTCTCAAGGTAGACATTCATTTATAGTCTGTTTCCACAAAAAATATGAAAAATTCAACTTAAAATCAATTATGAGATTATAAAACTAGTTAAGGTGAGTAATTAGGCTTTTGAGGAAATGGGTGACTATAAATGGACTTTTCTTCTCAA
>NW_018397374.1:20954-21064 GCF_002168275.2 Theobroma umbraticum
TTTCTCAAGGTAGACATTCAATTATAGTCTGTTTTAATTAAAAATAAAAAAAATAAACTTAAAATCAATTATGAGATTATAAAATTATTTAAAGCGAGCAATAAGCCTTT
>NW_018397374.1:21074-21392 GCF_002168275.2 Theobroma umbraticum
GGTGACTATAAATGGACTTTTCTTCTCACTGAATGGCTTTTCCGATATGTTTCTCAAGGTAAGCATTTAATTTTAGTCTGTTTTAATAAAAAATATATAAAAAACTCAACTTAAAATCAATTATGAGACTATAAAACCGTTCAAAGTGAATAACAAGGCTTTTGAAGGATTGGGTGACTATAAATAGACTTTTTTTGTCAATGAATACCTTTTCTCCACATTTCCCAGGGTAGGCATTCAATTATAGTCTGTTTTAACTAAAAAAATAAAAAAAATTCAACTTAAAATTAGTTATGAAATTATAAAACCATTTAAAAC
>NW_018397374.1:21402-21527 GCF_002168275.2 Theobroma umbraticum
GCTTTTGAAGAAATGGGTGACTATAAAGGGACTTTTCTTGCTAATGAGTGCTCTCTTCTTCACATTTTTTGAGGTAAACATTCAATTATAATCTATTTTAACCAAAAATGTAAGAAAATTCAACT
>NW_018397374.1:21773-22771 GCF_002168275.2 Theobroma umbraticum
TTTGAAAGAATGGGTGACTATAAATAGACTTTTTTTATCAACAAAAACCTTTTTTTTCATATTTCTCGATGTAGACATTCAATTATAATCTTTTTTTACAAAAAAAGTAAAAACAAATTGAACTTAAAATCAATTTAGAGATTATAAAACCATTTAAAGTGAGTAATAAGGCTTTTGAAAGAATGGTGACTATAATGGACTTTTCTTGTCAATGAATGCATTTCTCTTCACGTTTCTCGAGATAGACATTCAGTTATAGTCTGTTCTAACCAAAAATCTAAAAAAATTCAACTTAAAATCAATTATGAGATTATAAAATTATTTAAAGTGAGTAATAAAGCTTTTGAAGGAATGACTGACTATAAATAGACTTTTCCTGCCAATGAATGCTTTTTTTTCATGTTTCTCAAGGTAGACATTAATTTATAGTTTGTCTTAACAAAAAATATAAAAAAATTTAACTTCAAATCAATTATGATACTATAAAACCATTTAAAGCGAGTAATATGACTTTTGAAGGAATGCATAACCATAAATAGATTTTTTTCTCAATGAATGGCTTTTTCTACATGTTTCCTAAGGCAGACATTCAGTTATAGTCTATTTTAGTGAAAAATGTAAAAACATTCAACTTAAAATTCATTATTAGATTATAAAACCATTTAACGTGAGTAAAAAAGCTTTTGAAAGAATAGGTTACTATAAATGAACCTTTCATCTCAATGAATGGCTTTTTCTATGCGTTTCCTAAGACATGCAATCAATTATGGTCTATTTTAACGAAAAATGTAAAAAAATTCAACTTAAATAAATTATGAGATTATAAAACCATTTAAAATGAGTAATAAGGCTTTTGAAAGAATGAGTGACTATAAATGGACTTTTCTTCTCAATGAAAAGCGTTTTCTACATGTTTTTCAAAGTAGGCATTCAATTATAGTCTATTTTAATAAAAAATATAAAAAAAAATCAACTTAAAATCAATTATGAGATTATAA
>NW_018397374.1:22871-22997 GCF_002168275.2 Theobroma umbraticum
TTTTTGGTTAAAACAGACTATAATTGAATGTCTAACTTAAAAAACGTGAAGAAAAAGGGATTCATTGGCAAGAAGAATCTATTTATAGTCACCCATTCCTTCAAAAGCCTTATTACTCACTTTAAA
>NW_018397374.1:23184-23392 GCF_002168275.2 Theobroma umbraticum
TTATTACTCGCTTAAATAGTTTTATAATCTCATAACTAATTTTAAGTTGAATGTTTTTTTATTTTTAGTTAAAGGAGACTATAATTGAATGCCTACCCCAAAAATGTGAAGAAAAAGGTATTCATTGGCAAAAAAAATCCATTTATTGTCACCCATTCTTTCGAAAGCCTTATTACTCGCTTTAAATGATCTTATAATCTCATAATTG
>NW_018397374.1:23402-23726 GCF_002168275.2 Theobroma umbraticum
GAATTTTTTTACATTTTTCATTAAAACAGACTATAATTAAATGTTAACCTTGAGAAACGTGTAGAAAGGGTCATTCATTGAAAAGAAAGGTTCATTTATAGTTGCTCATTCCTTCAAAAGCCTTATTACTCATTTTAAAAGGTTTTATAATCTCAAAATAGATTTTAAGTTGAATTATTTTACATTTTTGGTTAAAACAAAAAATAATTAAATGTCTACCTTAAGAAACGTGAAGAAAAAACTATTCATTTGCAAGAAAAGTCCATTTACAGTCACTCATTCCTTCAAAAGGCTTATTGCTCGCTTTAAATGGTTTTATAATCT
>NW_018397374.1:23841-23963 GCF_002168275.2 Theobroma umbraticum
CGAGAAACGTGAAGAAAAGGCATTCATTGACAAAGAAAGTCCATTTATAGTCACTCATTCCTTCGAAAACCTTCTTACTCGCTTTAAATAGTTTTATAATCTCATAATTGATTTTAAGTTGA
>NW_018397374.1:23973-24132 GCF_002168275.2 Theobroma umbraticum
TTACTCATTTTAAATGGTTTTATAATCTCATAATTTATTTAAGTTAAATTTTTTACATTTTTCATTAAAATGGACCATAATTGATTGCATGCCTTGGGAAACGCATAGAAAAAGTCATTCATTGAGAAGAAAGGTTCATTTATAGTAACCTATTCTTTC
>NW_018397374.1:24259-24564 GCF_002168275.2 Theobroma umbraticum
TGAATATTTTTATATTTTCATTAAAATAGATTATAACTGAATGTCTGTCTTAGGAAACATGTAGAAAAAGCTATTCATTGAGAAAAAAGTTTATTTATTGTTATACATTCCTTCAAAAGCCATATTACTCGTTTCAAATGGTTTTATAATATCATAATTGATTTGAAGTTAAATTTTTTTACATTTTTTGTTAAGATGAACTATAAATGAATGTCTATCTTGAGAGACATGAAGAAAAAAGCATTCATTGGCAGGAAAAGTCTATTTATAGTCACCCATTCCTTCAAAAGCTTTATTACTCGCTT
>NW_018397374.1:24574-24728 GCF_002168275.2 Theobroma umbraticum
TATAATCTCATAATTGATTTTAAGTTGAATTTTTTTAGATTTTTGATTAAAACAGACTATAATTGAATATCTATCTCAAGAAACGTGAAGAGAAATGCATTCATTGACAAGAAAAGTCCATTATAGTCATCATTCTTTCAAAAGCCTTATTACT
>NW_018397374.1:24738-24889 GCF_002168275.2 Theobroma umbraticum
GGTTTTATAATATCTAAATTGATATTAAGTTCAATTTTTTTTACTTTTTTGGTAATAAAATATTATAATTGAATGTCTACATTGAAAAATATGAAGAAAAAGGTATTTGTTGACAGGAAAAGTCTATTTATAGTCACCCATTCCTTCAAAA
>NW_018397374.1:24923-25067 GCF_002168275.2 Theobroma umbraticum
CATAATTGATTTTAAGTTCATTTTTTTTACATTTTTGGTTAAAACAGACTATAAATGAATGTCTACCGTGAGAAACGTGAAGAAAAGGGGATTCGTTGGCAAGAAAAGTCCATTTATAGTCACTCATTCCTTCAAAAGCCTTTT
>NW_018397374.1:25544-25891 GCF_002168275.2 Theobroma umbraticum
TATTACTCTCTTTAAATAGTTTTATAATCTCATAATTGATTTTAAGTTGAATAGCTTTATATTTTTGGTTAAAACAGAAAATAATTGAATATCTACCTTGAGAAACATGAAGAAAAAATTATTCATTAGCAAGAAAAATCCATTTATAGTCACACATTCCTTCAAAAGGCTTATTAGTCGCTTTAAATTATTTTATAGTCGGATAATTGATTTTAAGTTAAATATTTTTATAATTTTGGTTAAAAAAAGACTATAATTGAATGTCTACTTCGAGAAACGTGAAGAAAAGTTTATTTATTGACAACAAAAGTCCATTTATAGTCACACATTCTTTCAAAAATCTTATT
>NW_018397374.1:25901-26068 GCF_002168275.2 Theobroma umbraticum
AATGGTTTTGTAATCTCATAATTGATTTTGAGTTGAATTTTTCTACAATTTTGGTTAAAACGGACTATAATTGAATGTTTGCTTCAAAAAACATGAAGAAAAAAGCATTCATTGGCAAGAAAAGTCTATTTATAGTTACTAATTTCTTTAAAAGCTTTGTTACTCGC
>NW_018397374.1:26078-26264 GCF_002168275.2 Theobroma umbraticum
TTTATAATCTCATCAGTAATTTTAAGTTGAATGGTTTTATATTTTTTGTTAAAGTAGACTATAATTGAATGTCTACCTTGAGAAACATAAAGAAGAAAGGATTCATTGGCAAGAAAAGTTCATTTATAATCACCCATTTTCTCAAAAGACTTATTACTCGATTTAATGGTTTTATAATCTAATAAT
>NW_018397374.1:26364-27634 GCF_002168275.2 Theobroma umbraticum
ACTTTTTCTAAATGTATCCTGAGGTAAATAATCAATTATTGTCTATTTTAATGAAAAATATAAAAAAATTTCACTTAAAATCAATTATTAGATTATAAAACCATTAAAATCGAGTAATAAGTCTTTTGAGAAAATGGGTGATTATAAATGGACTTTTCTTACCAATGAATCCTTTTTTCTTTACATTTCTCAAGGTAGACATTCAATTATAGTCTACTTTAACAAAAACTATAAAACCATTCAACTTAAAATTACTGATGAGATTATAAGACCATTTAAAGCGAGTAATAAGGCTTTTAAGGAAATTAGTAACTATAAATAGACTTTTCTTACCAATGAATGCTTTTTTCTTCATGTTTTTTGAATAAAACATTCAATTATAGTCCGTTTTAACCAAAATTGTAGAAAAATTCAACTTAAAATCAATTATGAGATTATAAAACCATTTAAAGCGAGTAATAAGATTTTTGAAAGAATGTGGGACTATAAACGGACTTTTGTTGTCAATAAATAAACTTTTCTTCATGTTTTTCGAGGTAGACATTCAATTATAGTCTTTTTTAACCAAAATTATAAAAACATTCAACTTAAAATCAATTATCCAACTATAAAATAATTTAAAGCGACCAATAAGCCTTTTGAAGGAATGAGTGACTATAAATGGGATTTTCTTGCTAATGAATAATTTTTTTCTTCACGTTTCTCGAGGTAGATATTCAATTATTTTCTGTTTTAACCAAAAATGTAAAACTATTCAACTTAAAATCAATTATGAGATTATAAAACTATTTAAAGAGAGTAATAAAACTTTTGAAAGAATGGGTGACTATAAATGGACATTTTTTCTCAATAAATGGCTTTTTTACACTGTTCTCAAGGTAAGCATTTAATTATAGTCTGTATTAATAAAAAATATAAAAAAATTCAACTTAAAATCAATTATGAGATTAAAAAACCATTCAAAGCGAGTAATAAGGCTTTTGAAGGATTGGGTGACTATAAATGGACTTTTTTTTACAAATGAATACATTTTCTTTACATTTCTTGGGATAGGCATTCAATTATAGTCTGTTTTAACTAAAAAAATAAAAAAATTCAATTTAAAATTAGTTATGATATTATAAAACTATTTAGAGCGAGCAATAAGGCTTTTGAAAGAATGAGTGACTATAAAAGGACTTTTTTTGCTAATGAATGCTCTTTTCTTCACGTTTTTCAAGGTAAATATTCAATTATAATCTGTTTTAACTAAAAATGTAAGAAAATTCAA
>NW_018397374.1:27644-27770 GCF_002168275.2 Theobroma umbraticum
ATTATTAGATTATAAAATCATTTAAAGCGAGTAAAAAAGCTTTTAAAGGAGTGGGTGGCTATAAATGGACTTTTCTTGCCAATGAATCCCTTTTTCTTCACGTTTCTCAGGGTAGACATTCAATTA
>NW_018397374.1:27780-27858 GCF_002168275.2 Theobroma umbraticum
TAACCAAAAATGTAAAAAAAATGAACTTAAAATCAATTATGAGATTCTAAAAACATTTAAAGTTAGTAATAAGGCTTT
>NW_018397374.1:27868-28010 GCF_002168275.2 Theobroma umbraticum
GGTGACTATAAATAGACTTTTCTTATCAACAAATACCTTTTTCTTCATATTTCTCGATGTAGACATTCAATTATAATATTTTTTTACCAAAAAAGTAAAAACAAATTGAACTTAAAATCAATTTAGAGATTATAAAACCATT
>NW_018397374.1:28027-28184 GCF_002168275.2 Theobroma umbraticum
CTTTTGAAAGAATGGTGACTATAATGGACTTTTCTTGTCAATGAATGCATTTCTTTTCACGTTTCTCGATATAAACATTCAGTTATAGTCTATTTTAATAAAAAATCTAAAACAATTCAACTTAAAATCAATTATGAGATTATAAAATTATTTAAAG
>NW_018397374.1:28211-28688 GCF_002168275.2 Theobroma umbraticum
ATAAATAGACTTTTCCTACCAATAAATGCTTTTTTCTTCATGTTTCTCAAGATTGACATTCATTTATAGTTCGTCTTAACAAAAAATGTAAACAAATTTAACTTCAAATCAATTATGATATTATAAAATCATTTAAAGCAAGTAATATGGCGTTTGATGGAATGCATAACAATCAATAGACTTTTTTCTCAATGAATGGCTTTTTCTACACGTTTCCTAAGGCAAACATTCAGTTATAGTCTATTTTAATAAAAAATGTAAAAACATTCAACTTAAAATCAATTATTAGATTATAAACCCATTTAAAGCGAGTAATAAAGCTTTTGAAAGAATAGGTTACTATAAATGAACCTTTCTTCTCAATGAATGACTTTTTCTACACGTTTCCCAAGGCATGCAATCAATACGATCTATTTTAATGAAAAATGTAAAAAAATTTAACTTAAATAAATTATGAGATTATAAAACCATTTAAAA
>NW_018397374.1:28698-28796 GCF_002168275.2 Theobroma umbraticum
GGATTTTGAAGGAATGGGTGACTATAAATGGACTTTTCTTCTCAATAAAAAGATTTTTGTACATGTTTTCCAAGGTAGGCATTCAATTATAGTCTATT
>NW_018397374.1:28806-28964 GCF_002168275.2 Theobroma umbraticum
ATGTAAAAAAATTTAACTTAAAATCAATTATGAAATTAGCGAGTAAGAAGGCTTTTGAAGGAATGGGTGACTATAAAGGGATTTTCCTTGTCAATGAATGCCTTTTTTTCATGTTTCTTAAGGTAGACATTCAATTATAGTCTATTTTAATGAAAAAT
>NW_018397374.1:29161-30841 GCF_002168275.2 Theobroma umbraticum
TTTCTTGATATAGACATTCAATTATTTTCTGTTTTAACCAAAAATATAAAATAATTCAGCTTAAAATAAATTATGAGATTATAAAACCATTTACAACGAGTAATAAGGCTTTTAAAGGAATGAGCGACTATAAATGAACCTTTCTTTTCAATGAATGACTTTTTCTACATGTTTCTCAAGGTAAACATTTAATTATAGCCTGTTTTAATGAAAAATGTAAAAATATTTAACTTAAAATCAATTATGAGATTATAAGATCATTCAAAGCCAGTAATAAGGCTTTTGAGGGAATGGGTTACAATAAATGGACTTTTTTTGCCAATGAATACCTTTTTCTTCACACTTTTTGGGGTAGGCATTCAATTATAGTCTCTTTTAACCAAAAATACAAAAAAATTTAACTTAAAATTAGTTATGAGATTATAAAACTATTTAAAGCGAGTAATAAGGCTTTTGAAAGAATGGATGACTATAAAGGGACTTTTTTTACCAATGAATGTTTTTTTCTTCATGTTTGTCGAGGTAAACATTCAATTATAATCTGTTTTCACAAAAAATATAAAAAAATTCAACTTACAATCAATTATTAGTTTAGAAAACTATTTAAAGTGAGTAATAAGGCTTTTGAAGGAATGGGTGACTATAAATAGATTTTTCTTACCAATGAATCCCTTTTTCTTCACGTTTCTCAAGTTAGACATTCAATTATAGTCTGTTTTAACCAAAAATATAAAAAAATAAACTTAAAATCAATTATGATATTATAAAATCATTTGAAGCGAGTAATAAGGCTTTTGAAGGAATGGGTGACTATAAATGCACTTTTGCTATCAATGAATACTTTTTTCTTCACGTTTCTTGATGTAGACATTCAATTATAATCTTTTTTAACCAAAAAAGTAAAAAAAATTGAACTAAAAATCAATTTTGCGATTATAAAATCATTTAAAGCGAGTAATAAGGCTTTTGAAAGAATGGATGACTATAATGGACTTTTTTTGCCAATGAATGCATTTTTTTTCATGGTTCTCAAGAAAAACATTCATTTAAAGAATTTAACTTAAAATCAATTCTGATATTATAAAACCATTTAAAGCGAGTAATAAAGTTTTTGAAGGAATGGGTGGCTATAAATGGTCTTTTGTAGCCAATTAATGCGTTTTTTTTTACATTTCTCGATGTAGAAATTCAATTCTAATATGTTTTAATCAAAAATATACAAATATTTAGCTTAAAATCAATTACAAGATTATAAAACCATTTAAAAAGAGTAAAAAAGCTTTTGAGGGAATGAGTGACTATAAATTAACTTTTCTTGCCAATGAATGTCTTTTTCTTCGCATTTCTTAAGGTATGCATTCAATTATAATCTGTTTAAACAAAAAATGTAAAACAATCTCGCTTAAAATTAATTATTATATTATAAAACTATTTAAAGCGAGTATTAAGGTTTTTGAAGGAATGGGTGACTATAAGGGACTTCTCTTACCAATGAATATATTTTTCTTTATATTTTTCAAAGTAAACCTTCAATTATAGTCTGTTTTAACTAAAAATATGAAAACATTCAACTTAAAATAAATTATGAGATTATAAAATCATTTAAAGCGAGCAATAAGCCTTTTGAAAAAACGGGTGACAACAAATGGACTTTTCTTACCAATGAAATTTTTTTTTTCA
>NW_018397374.1:30941-31101 GCF_002168275.2 Theobroma umbraticum
TATTACTCGCTTTAAATGGTTTTATAATCTCAAAATTGATTTTTAGTTCATTTTTTTACTTTTTTGGTTAAAAAAGATTATAATTGAATGTCAACATCGAGAAACGTGAAGAAAAAAGTATTCATTGATAGGAAAAGTGCATTTAGAGTCACCCATTCCT
>NW_018397374.1:31476-32423 GCF_002168275.2 Theobroma umbraticum
TTTTATAATCTCATAATTGATTTTAAGTTCATTTTTTTATATTTTTGGTTCAAATAGACTATAATTGAATGTCTACCTTGAGAAACGTAAAGAAAAAGGGATTCATTGGCAAGAAAAGTCCATTTATAGTCAGTCATTCCTTCAAAAGCCTTTTTACTCGCTTTAAATGATTTTATAATCTAATAATTGATTTTAAGTTGAATTTTCTTACATTTTTGATTAAAACAGATTATAATTGAATGTTTACCTTGAAAAACATGAAGAAGAGAGAATTCATTACCAAGAAAAGTCCCTTTATAGTCACCCATTCCTTCAAAAGCCTTATTACTCGTTTTAAATGATTTTATAATTTCATAACTAATTTTCAGTTGAATTTTTTATATTTTTCGTTAAAACAGACTATAATTGAATGCCTACCCCACCTATTGTGGAGAAAAGGTATTCATTGGCAAAAAAGTCTATTTATAGTCACCCAATCCTTCAAAAGCCTTGTCATTCACTTTGAACGGTTTTATAATCTCACAATTGATTTTAAGTTGAGTTTTTTTTTTATATTTTTAATCAAAACGGACTATAATTAAATGCTTATTGGAAACATGTAGGAAAAGTCATTCAGCTAGAAGAAAGGTCCATTTATAGTCACCCATTCCTTCAAATGGCTTATTGCTCGCTTTAAATGATTTTATAATCTCATAATTGGTTTTAAGTTCTTTTTTTTTTACATTTTTAGTTAAAACAGACTATAATTGAATGTCTACCTTGAGAAATGTGAAGAAAAAAGGAATAATTGGCAAGAAAAGTCTTTTTATAGTCACACATTCTTTTAAAACCCTTATTACTCACTTTAAATGGTTTTATAATCTAATAATTGATTGTAAGTTAAATTTTTTTAAAATTTTTGGTTAAAACAGATAATAATTGAATATTTACCTCGAGAAACGTGAAGA
>NW_018397374.1:32716-32909 GCF_002168275.2 Theobroma umbraticum
CTATTTATAGTCACCCAATCCTTCAAAAGCCGTATTACTCGCTTTGAATGGTTTTATAATCTCATAATAGATTTTAAGTTGATTTTTTTTATATTATTCATTAATACAGACTATAATTGAATGCTTACCTTGGGAAACGTGTAGAAAAAATCATTTATTGAGAAGAAAGGTCCATTTATAGTCACTCATTCCT
>NW_018397374.1:32919-33137 GCF_002168275.2 Theobroma umbraticum
TATTACTCTCTTTAAATAGTTTTATAATCTCATAATTCATTTTAAGTTGAATAATTTTACATTTGTATTAAAACAGAAAATAATTGAATATCTACCTCGAGAAACGTGAATAAAAAATTATTTATTAGCAAGAAAAGTCCACTTATAGTCACTCATTCTTTCAAAAGGCTTATTAGTCACTTTAAATTATTTTATAGTCTGATAATTGATTTTAAGTT
>NW_018397374.1:33147-33291 GCF_002168275.2 Theobroma umbraticum
ACAATTTTGGTTAAAAAAGACTATAATTGAATGTCTACCTTGAGAAACATAAAGAAAATCATATTTATTGGCAACAAAAGTCCATTTATAGTTACACATTCTTTCAAAAATCTTATTACTCCCTTTAAATGGTTTTATAATCTC
>NW_018397374.1:33301-33431 GCF_002168275.2 Theobroma umbraticum
TTAAGTTGAATTTTTTTACAATTTTAGTTAAAACGGACTATAATTGAATGTTTGCCTCAAGAAACATGAAGAAAAAAGCATTCATCGGCAAGAAAAGTCTATTTATAGTCACCAATTTCTTTAAAAGCCT
>NW_018397374.1:33441-33685 GCF_002168275.2 Theobroma umbraticum
TTTAAATGGTTTTATAATCTCATCAGTAATTTTAAGTTGAATAGTTTTATATTTTTGGTTAGAGTAGACTATAATTGAATGTCTACCTCGAGAAACGTAAAGAAAAAGGATTCATTGGCAAGAAAAGTACATTTATAGTCACCATTCTCTCAAAAGACTTATTACTCGATTTCAATGGTTTTACAATCTAATAATTCATTTTAAGTGAAATTTTTTTACATTTTTCATTAAAATAGACTATAAT
>NW_018397374.1:33867-33989 GCF_002168275.2 Theobroma umbraticum
TACTCACTTTAAATAGTTTTATAATTTCATAATTGATTTTAAGTTAAATTTTTTCATATTTTAAGTTAAAACAAAAAATAATTGAATCTCTACCTTGTGAAACATGAAGAAAAAATTATTCA
>NW_018397374.1:33999-34152 GCF_002168275.2 Theobroma umbraticum
AAGTCCATTTATAGTCACCAATTCTTTCAAAAGGCTTATTGCTCGCTTTAAATAATTTTATAATCTCATAATCGATTTTAAGTTGAATGTTTTTACAATTTTTGTTAAAAAAGATAATAGTTGAATATCTACCTTGAGAAACATGAAGAAAAA
>NW_018397374.1:34291-34502 GCF_002168275.2 Theobroma umbraticum
TACTTGCTTTTAATGGTTTTATAATCTTATAATTGATTTTAAGTTAAATTTTTTACATTTCTGGTTAAAACAGATTATAATTGAATGTCTACCTTGGGAAACGTAAACAAAAAAGCATTCATTGATAAGAAAAGTCCATTTCTAGTCACTCATCCTTTCAAAAACCTTATTACAAGCTTTAAATGGTTTTATAATCTCATAATTAATTTTA
>NW_018397374.1:34561-34676 GCF_002168275.2 Theobroma umbraticum
TGAAATTTTTTTACATTTTTCATTAAAATAGACTATAATTGATTACTTGCCTCAAGATACATATAGAAAAAGTCATTCATTGAGAAGAAAAGTCTATTTATAGTCACCTATTCCT
>NW_018397374.1:34706-34856 GCF_002168275.2 Theobroma umbraticum
TTTATAATTTCATAATTGATTTTAAGTTAAATTTTTTCATATTTTTGGTTAAAACAAAAAATAATTGAATGTCTACCTCAAGAAACATGAAGAAAAAATTATTCATTAGGAAGAGAAGTCTATTTATAGTCACCCATTCCTTCAAAAGGC
>NW_018397375.1:0-124 GCF_002168275.2 Theobroma umbraticum
TTTTACATTTTAGCTTAAAATAGACTACAATTGAATGCCTAACTCAAGAAACCTATAAAAAAAGCTATTCATATAGAAGAAAAATCTATTTATAGTCACCCATTCCTTCAATAGCCTTATTAGT
>NW_018397375.1:605-759 GCF_002168275.2 Theobroma umbraticum
TCGTTGGCAAGTAAAATCCATTTATAGTCACCCATTCCTTCGAAAACCTTATTATTCGCTTTAACTTATTTGATAATGTCATAATTGATTTTGAATTGAATTTTTTTTACATTTTTGGTTAAAAAAAACCATAATTGAATGTCTACCTCTAGAA
>NW_018397375.1:1000-1180 GCF_002168275.2 Theobroma umbraticum
CGCTTTAAATGGTTTTATAAACTCATAGTTAATTTTGAATTCAATTTTTTTACAATTTTCATTAAAACAGATAATAATTAAATGTTTACCTCAAGAAACATGTAGAAAAAGCCATTCATTGAGAATAAATGTCAATTTATAGTCACTCATTCCTTCAAAAGCTTTATTACTCGCTTTAAA
>NW_018397375.1:1281-1386 GCF_002168275.2 Theobroma umbraticum
TATTACTCGCTTTAAATTATTTTATAATCTCATAATTAATTTTAAATTGAATTTGTTTTACAGTTTTGGTTAAAAAAAATCATAATTGAATGTCTACCTCTAGAA
>NW_018397375.1:1396-1495 GCF_002168275.2 Theobroma umbraticum
TGAATGTTTACCTCAGGAAACGTTCAGAAAAAGCAATTCATTGATAGGAATAGTCCATTTATAGTAACCCATTCCTTCAAAAGCTTATTACTCGCTTTA
>NW_018397375.1:1629-1839 GCF_002168275.2 Theobroma umbraticum
TGTTGGCAAGTAAAGTCCATTTATAGTCACCCATTCCTTCGAAAACCTTATTACACGCTTTAACTTATTTTATAATGTCATAATTGATTTTAAGTTGAATTTTTTTTACATTTTTAGTTTAGAAAAACAATAATTGAATGTCTACCTCTAGAAACATTAAGGAAAAGGCATGCATTTGCAAGAAAAGTCCATTTATAGTCACCCATTCCT
>NW_018397375.1:1849-1944 GCF_002168275.2 Theobroma umbraticum
AGTTTTCATTAAAACAGATAATAATTAAATGTTTACCTTAGGAAACGTGTAGAAAAAGCCATTCATTGAGAAGAAATGTCAATTTATAGTCACTC
>NW_018397375.1:2140-2301 GCF_002168275.2 Theobroma umbraticum
GCTTTAAATTATTTTATAATCTCATAATTAATTTTAAGTTGAATTTTTTTTACAGTTTTGGTTAAAAAAAACCATAATTGAATGTCTACCTCTAGAAACATGAAGGGAAAGGCATTCATTTGCAAGAAAAGTCCATTTATAGTCACCCATTCCTTCAAAAG
>NW_018397375.1:2442-2699 GCF_002168275.2 Theobroma umbraticum
TTGAATTTTTTTACAATTTTCATTAAAACAGATAATAATTGAATGTTTACCTCATGGAACATTTAGAAAAAGCCATTCATTGACAAGAATAGTCCATTTATAGTCACCCATTCCTTCAAAAGTTTTATTACTCGTTTTAAATTATTTTATAATCTTATAATTGATTTTAAGTTCAATTATTTTACATTTTTGGTCGAAACAGACTATAATTTAATGTCTATTTAGAGAAACGTGAAGAAAAACGTATTCGTTGGCAA
>NW_018397375.1:2709-2897 GCF_002168275.2 Theobroma umbraticum
TTTATAGTCACCCATTCCTTCGAAAACCTTATTACTTGCTTTAACTTATTGTATAATGTCATAATTGATTTTAAGTTGAATTGTTTTTACATTTTTGGTTAAAAAAAACCATAATTGAATGTCTACCTCTAGAAACGTGAAGGAAAAGGCATTCATTTGCAAGAAAAGTTCATTTATAGTCACCCATT
>NW_018397375.1:2907-3065 GCF_002168275.2 Theobroma umbraticum
CCTTATTACTCGCTTTAAATGGTTTTATAAACTTATAGTTAATTTTAAATTCAATTTTTTTACAGTTTTCATTAGAACAGATAATAATTGAACGTTTGCCTCAGGAAACGTGTAGAAAAAGCCATTCATTGAGAACAAAAGTCCATTTATAGTCACCC
>NW_018397375.1:3086-3244 GCF_002168275.2 Theobroma umbraticum
CTCGCTTTAAATTATTTTATAATCTCATAATTGATTTTAAGTTAAATATTTTTACATTTTAGGATAAAGTAGACTATAAATTAATGTTTACCTCGAGAAACATAAAGAAAAGCACATTCATTGGCAGGAAAAGTCCATTTATTATCACCCATTCCGTA
>NW_018397375.1:3344-3455 GCF_002168275.2 Theobroma umbraticum
TATAAATGGACTTTACTTGCCAACGAATACATTTTTCTTCATGTTTCTCTAAGTAGACATTCAATTATAGTCTATTTTATCCAAAAATGTAAAAAAATTCAACTTAAAATC
>NW_018397375.1:3622-3734 GCF_002168275.2 Theobroma umbraticum
CAATTATTATCTGTTTTAATGAAAACTGTAAAAAAATTCAATTCAAAATTAACTTTGCGTTTATAAAACCATTTAAAGCGAGTAATAAGGCTTTTGAAGGAATGGGTGACTA
>NW_018397375.1:3754-3891 GCF_002168275.2 Theobroma umbraticum
TGAATGCCTTTTCCTTCATGTTTCTAGAGGTAGACATTAAATTATGGTTTTTTTTAACCAAAAATGTAAAAACAAATTCAACTTAAAATCAATTCTGACATTATAAAATAAGTTAAAGCGAGTAATAAGGTTTTTGA
>NW_018397375.1:3901-4022 GCF_002168275.2 Theobroma umbraticum
GAATATAAATGGACTTTACTTGCCAACGAATACATTTTTGTTCATGTTTCTCTAAGTAGACATTCAATTATAGTCTGTTTCGTCCAAAAATGTAAAATAATTCAACTTAAAATCAATTATA
>NW_018397375.1:4032-4225 GCF_002168275.2 Theobroma umbraticum
ATAATTTAAAGCGAGTAATAAAGCTATTGAAGGAATGAGTGACTATAAATGGACTATTCCTGTCACTGAATGGCTTTTTCAAAATGTTTCCTGAGGTAAACATTTAATTATTATCTGTTTTAATGAAAATTATAAAAAAATTCAATTTAAAATTAACTATGAGTTTATAAAACCATTTAAAACGAGTAATAAG
>NW_018397375.1:4235-4380 GCF_002168275.2 Theobroma umbraticum
GAATGAGTGACTATAAATGGACTTTTCTTGCAAATGAATGCCTTTTGCTTCATGTTTCTAGAGGTAAACATTCAATTATGGTTTTTTTAAACAAAAAATGTAAAAAAAATTCAACTTAAAATTAATTATGAGATTATAAAATAAT
>NW_018397375.1:4390-4553 GCF_002168275.2 Theobroma umbraticum
TAATAAGGTTTTCGAAGGAATGGGTGACTATAAATGGACTTTACTTGCCAATAAATACGTTTTTCTTCACGTTTCTCTAAGTAGAGATTCAATTATAGTCTGCTTCGATCAAAAATGTAAAATAATTCAACTTAAAATCAATTATAAGATTATAAAATAATTT
>NW_018397375.1:4823-4969 GCF_002168275.2 Theobroma umbraticum
TAACTTAAAATCAATTATGAGATTATAAAACAATTTAAAGTGAGTAATAAGGTTGTTGAAGGAATGAGTGACTATAAATGGACTTTTCTTTTATATGAATGACTTTTTATACACGTTTCTCGAGGTAAGCATTCAATTGTAGTCTG
>NW_018397375.1:4979-5185 GCF_002168275.2 Theobroma umbraticum
AAATATAAAAAAATTTAGATTAAAACCAATTACGAGGTTATAAACTAATTTAAAGCGAGTAATAAGGCTATTGAAGGAATGGGTGACTATAAATAAATTTTTCTTCTATATGAATAGCTTTTTCTACAGGTTTCTTAAGCTAGGCATTCAATTGTAGTCTATTTTAAGCTAAAATGTAAAATAAATTCAACTTAAAATCAATTATT
>NW_018397375.1:5195-5358 GCF_002168275.2 Theobroma umbraticum
ACCATTTAAAGCGAGTAATAAGGCTTTCGAAGTAATAGGTGGCTATAAATGGACTTTTCTTACCAATTAATGCGTTTTTTTCACATTTCTCGACTTAAACATTCAATTATTATCTATTTTAACTAAAAATATAATAAAATTTAATTTAAAATCAATTATGAGA
>NW_018397375.1:5368-5467 GCF_002168275.2 Theobroma umbraticum
ATTTAAAGCGAGTAATAAAGCTTTTGAAGGAATGGCGACCATAATTGGTCTTTTCTTCCCAAAGAATGCATTTTAACCTATTATGAGATTATAAATGGA
>NW_018397375.1:5567-5717 GCF_002168275.2 Theobroma umbraticum
CTATAAATGGACTTTTCTTCTTAATGAATGGCTTTTTCTACACGTTTCTTGAGATAGGCATTCAATTATAGCTCGTTTTAATGAAAACTGCAAAAAAAATCAGCTTAAAATCAATTATGAGTTTATAAAACCATTTAAAGCGAGTAATAA
>NW_018397375.1:5902-6223 GCF_002168275.2 Theobroma umbraticum
AAAATCAATTATGAGATCATAAAATAATTTAAAGCGAGTAATAAGGCTTTTGAAAGAATTGGTAACTATAAATGGACTTTAATTGCCAACGAATACGTTTTTCTTCACGTTTCTCTATGTAGAGATTCAATTATAGTCTGTTTCGATCAAAAATGTAAAAAAATTCAACTTAAAATCAAATATAAGATTATAAAATAATTTAAAGCAAGTAATAAAGCTTTTGAAGGAATAAGTGACTATAAATTGACTTTTTTTCTCAAGGAATGGCTTTTTCTACACGTTTCTCGATGCAGGCATTCAATTATAGTATGTTTTAACCAA
>NW_018397375.1:6703-6832 GCF_002168275.2 Theobroma umbraticum
AAAACAATTTAAAGCGAGTAATAAGGCTTTTGAAGGAATGGGTGACTGTAAATAAATTTTTCTTGCAAATGAATGTGTTTTTCTTCATGTTTCTTGAGGTAGACATTCAATTATAGTATGGTTTCACCA
>NW_018397375.1:6932-7134 GCF_002168275.2 Theobroma umbraticum
CTTAAAATCAATTTTGAGATTATAAAACAATTTAAAGCGAGTAATAAGACTTTTGAAATAATGAGTGGCTATAAATAGAATTTTCTTCTCAATTAATACTTTTTCTTCACGTTTCCAATGGTAGTCATTCAATTATTATTTGTTTTAACCAAAACTGTGAACAAATTCAACTTAAAATCAATTATGAGATTATAAAACAATT
>NW_018397375.1:7161-7299 GCF_002168275.2 Theobroma umbraticum
GATGACTATAAATGGACTTCTCTTCCCAATGAATACTTTTCACTTCACGTTTCTCAAGGTAGACATTCAATTATACTCTATTTTAACTAAAAACATGAAAAAATTCAACTAAAAATCAATTATGAGATTATAAAACAA
>NW_018397375.1:7309-7646 GCF_002168275.2 Theobroma umbraticum
GTAATAAGTCTTTTAATAGAATGGGTGACTATAAATGGACTTTTCTTCTATATGAATGGCTTTTTCTATATGTTTCTCAAGGTAGACATTCAATTATAGTATGTTTTAAGCTAAAATATAAAAAAAATAGCTTAAAACCAATTATGAGATTATAAAATAATTTATAGCGAGTAATAAGGCTATTGAAGAAATGGGTGACTATAAATGGACTTTTCTTCTATATGAATAGATTTTTCTACACATATCTTGAGGTAGGCATTCAATTGTAGTCTATTAAGCTAAAATGTAAAAAAACTCAACTTACAACCAATTATGAGATTATAAAACAATTTAAAGC
>NW_018397375.1:7656-7802 GCF_002168275.2 Theobroma umbraticum
GCTGTTGAAGGAATGGGTGACTATAAATGGAGTACTCTTGTCAATGAATGGCTTTTCTATACATTTCTTAAGGTAGGCATTCAATTATAATCTGTTTTAACCAAAAATAGAAAAAACTTTAACTTAAAACCAATTATGAGATTATA
>NW_018397375.1:7812-7962 GCF_002168275.2 Theobroma umbraticum
AAGCGAGTAATAAGGCTATTGAAGGAATGGGGACTATAAATAGATTTTTCTTCTATATGAATAGCTTTTTCTACACGTTTCTTGAGCTAGGCATTCAGTTGCTGTTTATTTTAAGCGAAAATGCAAAAAAATTCAACTTAAAATCAATTA
>NW_018397375.1:7972-8216 GCF_002168275.2 Theobroma umbraticum
AAACCATTTAAAGCGAATAATAAGGCTTTCGAAGTAATGGGTGGCTATAAATGGAATTTTCTTACCAATTAATGTGTTTTTTCATATTTCTTGAGATAAACATTCAATTATTATCTATTTTAACAAAAAAAAGTAATAAAATTTAATTTAAAATCAATTATAAGATTATAAAAAAATTTAGAGCGAGTAATAAAGCTTTTGAACGAATGACGACTATAAATGGTCTTTTCTTCCCAAAGAATGC
>NW_018397375.1:8226-8318 GCF_002168275.2 Theobroma umbraticum
ATTATGAGATTATAAATGGACGTTCAATTATAGTCTGTTCTAACCAAAAATATAAAAAAAATTTATCTTAAAATCAATTATGAGATTATAAA
>NW_018397375.1:8328-8496 GCF_002168275.2 Theobroma umbraticum
GCTAGTAATAAGGCTTTTGAAGGAATGAGTGATTGTAAAGAGACTTATCCTGCCAATGAATGCATTTTTCTTCACGTTTTCTCAAGTAGACATTCAATTATAGTCTATTTTCATCAAAAATGAAAATAAATTCAACTTAAAATCAATTATGAGATTATAAAACAATTT
>NW_018397375.1:8506-8652 GCF_002168275.2 Theobroma umbraticum
ATAAAGCTTTTGAAGGAATGGGTGACTATAAATGGACTTTTTTTGCCATTGAATGCATTTTAATTCAAGCTTCTTAAGGCAAGCATTCAATTATTTACTGTTTTCTCAAAAAATGTAAAAACATTCAACTTAAAATCAATTATGAG
>NW_018397375.1:8662-8756 GCF_002168275.2 Theobroma umbraticum
AATTTAAAGCGAGTAATAAGGCTTTTGAAAGAATAGGTAACTATAAATAGGCTTTTCTTGCAAATGAATGTGTTTTTCTTCATGTTTCTCAAGG
>NW_018397375.1:8766-9466 GCF_002168275.2 Theobroma umbraticum
TAAGACAATTTAAAGTGAGTAATAAGGCTTTTGAAAAAATGGGTAACTATAAATAGATTTTTCTTCTCAATAAATGACTTTTTCTACACGTTTCTTGAGACAGACATTCAATTATAGTCTGTTTTAATGAAATATGAAAAAAAATTGAACTTAAAATCAATTATGAGTTCATAAAACTATTTAAAGCGAGTAATAAGGCTATTGAAGGAATGGGGGTGACTATAAAGGGACTTTTCTTAGCAATGAATACATTTTGCTTCATGTTTCTCTAAGCAGATATTCAATTATAGTCTGTTTTATCTAAAAATAAAAAAAAATTCAACTCAAAATCAATTATGAGATCATTAAATAATTTAAAGTGAGTAATAAGGCTTATGAAGAAATGGGTGACTAGAAATGAACTTTCCTTACAAATAAATACCTTCTCCTTCATGCTTCTTAAGGTAGACATTCAATTATGGTTTGTTTTAACTAAAAATGAAAAAGAATATTCAACTTAAAATCAATTATGAGATCATAAAATAATTTAAAAAGAGTAATAAGGCTTTTTACGGAATAGTTGATAATAAATGGACTTTTCTTGCCAATGAATGTGCTTTTCTTCATGTTTCTCGAGGCAAGCATTCAATTATAGTCTATTTTATCCAAAATATAAAAACATTCAACTTAAAATCAATTATGAGATTATAAAATAATTTAA
>NW_018397375.1:9487-9648 GCF_002168275.2 Theobroma umbraticum
AGGAATGGGTGACTATAAATGGAATTTTCTTCTCAATGAATGGCTTTTTTTACACGTTTTCTAAGGTAAACATTCAATTATTATCTGTTTTAATGAAAAATGTAAAAAAATTCAATTTAAAATTAACTATAAGTTTATAAAACCATTTAAAGCGAGTAATA
>NW_018397375.1:9658-9978 GCF_002168275.2 Theobroma umbraticum
AGGAATGGGTGACTATAAATGGACTTTTCTTGCAAATGAATGTCTTTTTTTTTATGCTTCTTGAAGTAGGCATTCAATTATACTCTATTTCAACCAAAAATATAAAACAAAATTAACTTAAAATCAATTATGAGATTATCAAACAATTTAAAGCGTGTAATAAGGCTTTTAAAAGAATTGGTGACTATAAATAGACTTTTCCTATCAATGAATGCATTTTGCTTCATGTTTCTCAGGGCAGACATTCTATTATCTTATATTTTAAGCAAAAATGTAAAAAAATTCAACTTAAAATCAATTATTAGATTCTAAGACAATTT
>NW_018397375.1:10213-10516 GCF_002168275.2 Theobroma umbraticum
AGTGACTATAAATGGACTTTTCTTCTTAATGAATGGCTTTTTCTACACGTTTCCTGAGACAGACATTCAATTATAGCCTGTTTTAATGAAAAATACAAAACAAATCAACTTAAAATCAATTATGAGTTTATAAAACCATTTAAAGCGAGTAATAAGGCTTTTGAAGGAATGGGTGATTATAAATGGACTTTTCTTGCAAATGAATACCTTTTCTTTCATGTTTCTAGAGGTAGACATTCAATTATGATTTCTTTAACCAAAAATGTAAAAAAAATTCAACTTAAAATCAATTCTGACATTATA
>NW_018397375.1:10560-10701 GCF_002168275.2 Theobroma umbraticum
ATAAATGGACTTTACTTGCCAACGAATACGTTTTTCTTCACGTTTCTCTAAGTAAACATTCAATTATAGTCTGTTTCGACCAAAAATGTAAAAAAAATTTAACTTAAAATCAATTATAAGATTATAAAATAATTTAAAGCG
>NW_018397375.1:10711-10880 GCF_002168275.2 Theobroma umbraticum
CTTTTGAAGGAATGACTGACTATAAATTGACTTTTCTTCTCAAGGAATAGCTTTTTCTATACGTTTCTCAATGCAAGCATTCAATTATAGTCTAGTTTAATCAAAAATGTAAAAAAAATTCAACTTAAAATCTGTTATGAGATTATAAAACTATTTAAAGCGAGTAATA
>NW_018397375.1:10890-11031 GCF_002168275.2 Theobroma umbraticum
AGGAATAGGTGACTATAAATAGAAATTTCATGCTAATGAATGTCTTTTTTTTTTCATGTTTCTTGAAGTAAACATTCAATTATACTCTGTTTTAACAAAAAATATAAAAAAAAATTAACTTAAAATCAATTATGAGATTAT
>NW_018397375.1:11236-11482 GCF_002168275.2 Theobroma umbraticum
TTTAACCAAAAATATAAAAAAATTTAACTGAAAATCAATTATTAGATTCTAAAATAGTTTAGAGCGAGTAATAAGGCTTTTGAAGGAATGGGTGACTGTAAATGAACTTTTCTTGAAAATGAATGTGTTTTTCTTCATGTTTCTTGAGATAGACATTAAATTATAGTATGTTTTCATCAAAAATGTTAGAAAACTCAACTTAAAATCAATTATCAGTTAATAAAACAATTTAAAGTGAGTAATAAG
>NW_018397375.1:11492-11998 GCF_002168275.2 Theobroma umbraticum
AAATGAGTGACTATAAATGGACTTTTCTTATCAATAAATGGCTTTCTCTACACGTTTCCTGAGACAGGCTTTCAATTATAGCCTATTTTAATGAAAAATGAAACAAAGATCAACTTAAAATCAATTATGAGTTTATAAAACCATTTAAAGCGAGCAATTAAGCTTTTGAAAGAATGGGTAACTAGAAATCGATTTTCCTTACAAATGACTACCTTTTCCTTCATGTTTCTTGAGATAGACATTCAATTATGGTTTTTTGTAACAAAAAATAAAAAACATATTCAACTTAAAATCAATTATGTGATCATAAAACAATTTAAAACGAGTAATAAGGCTTTTGACGGAATGGGTGACAATAAATGGACTTTTCTTGCCAATGAATGTACTTTTCTTCATGTTTCTTGAGGCAAGCATTCAATTATCGTCTATTTTATCTAAAAATATAAAAAAAAATTCAACCTAAAATAAATTATGAGATTATAAAATAATTTAAAGCGAGTAATAAG
>NW_018397375.1:12008-12123 GCF_002168275.2 Theobroma umbraticum
GAATGGGTGACAATAAATGGACTTTTCTTCTCAATGAATGGCTTTTCATACACATTTCATAAGGTAAACATTCAATTATTATCTGTTTTAACAAAAAATGTAAAAAAATTTAACT
>NW_018397375.1:12142-12337 GCF_002168275.2 Theobroma umbraticum
ATAAAACCATTTAAAGCGAGTAATAAGGCGTTTGAAGGAATGGGTGACTATAAAAGGACTTTTCTTGCAAATTAATGCCTTTTCCTTCATGTTTCTAGAGGTAGACATTCAATTATGGTTTGTTTTAACAAAAAAAGTAAAAATAAGTCAACTTAGAATCAATTCTGAGATCATAAAACAATTTAAAGCGAGTAA
>NW_018397375.1:12347-12670 GCF_002168275.2 Theobroma umbraticum
GAAGGAATGGGTGACTATAAATAGACTTTACTTGCCAGCGAATGCGTTTTTCTTCATGTTTCTCTAAGTAGACATTCAACTGTAGACTGTTTCAACCAAAAATGTAAAAATATTCAACTTAAAATCAATTATAAGATTATAAAACAATTTAAAGCAAGTACTAAAGCTTTTGAAGGAATGGGTGATTATAAATTAACTTTTCTTCTCAATGAATGGCTTTTCTACACGTTTCTCGATGCAGGTATTCAATTATAGTCTGTTTTAACCAAAAATATAAAAGAATTTAACTTAAAATCAATTATGAGATTATTAAACTATTTAAA
>NW_018397375.1:12680-12841 GCF_002168275.2 Theobroma umbraticum
AGGCTTTTGAAGGAATGAGTGACTATAAATAGACTTTTCATGCTAATGAATGTCTTTTTTTTCATGTTTCTTGAAGTAAACATTAAATTATATTCTGTTTTAACCAAAAATATAAAAAAAATTTAACTTAAAACTAATTATGAGATTATAAAACAATTTAA
>NW_018397375.1:12851-13024 GCF_002168275.2 Theobroma umbraticum
AAGGCTTTTGAAGGAATTGGTGACTATAAGTAGACTTTTCTTGACAATGAATGACTTTTTCCTCACGTTTCTCAAGGTAGATATTCGATTATATTATGTTTTAACCAAAAATATAAAAAAATTAAACTTCAAATCAATTATCAGATTATAAAACAATTTAAAGTGAGTAATAA
>NW_018397375.1:13034-13186 GCF_002168275.2 Theobroma umbraticum
AAAATGAGTGACTATAAATGGACTTTTCTTCACAATGAATGGCTTTTTCAACACGTTTCTTGAGACAGGCTTTTAATTATAGCCTGTTCTAATGAAAAATGTAAAAAAATCAACTTAAAATCAATTATGAGTTTATAAAACCATTTAAAGCG
>NW_018397375.1:13196-13356 GCF_002168275.2 Theobroma umbraticum
CTTTTGAAGGAATTGGTGACTATAAATGGACTTTTCTTGCAAATGAATGCCTTTTTCTTCATGTTCTCGAGGTACACATTTAATTATGGTTTGTTTTAACCAAAAATGTAAAAAACATTCAACTTAAAATCAATTATGAGATCATAAAATAATTTAAAAC
>NW_018397375.1:13366-13504 GCF_002168275.2 Theobroma umbraticum
GCTTTTGAAGGAATGAGTGACTATAAATGGACTTTACTTGCCAACGAAGACATTTTTCTTCATGTTTCTCGAAGTAGACATTCAATTATAGTCTGTTTCGATCAAAAATGCAAAAAAATTCAACTTAAAATCAATTAT
>NW_018397375.1:13514-14104 GCF_002168275.2 Theobroma umbraticum
AACAATTTAAAGCGAGTAATAAAGCTGTTAAAGGAATAGGTGACTATAAATTAACTTTTTTTTCTCAAAGAATGGCTTTTTCTACACGTTTCTCGATGCATGCATTCAATTATGATCTGTTTTAATAAAAAATATAAAAAAATTTAACTTAAAATCAATTATGATGTTATAAAACTATTTAAAGCGAGTAATAAGGCTTTTGAAGGAATAGGTGACTATAAATGGAATTTTCATGCTAATCAATGTATTTTTTTGTATGTTTCTTGAAGTAGACATTCAATTATACTCTGTTTCAACCAAAATTATAAAAAAATTTAACTTAAAATCAATTATGAGATTATAAAATAATTTAAAGCATGTAATAAGGCTTTTGAAAGAATTGGTGACTATAAATAGACTTTTCCTACCAATGAATGCCTTTTTCTTCATGTTTCTTAGGGTAGACATTCTATTATATTATGTTTTAAACAAATATGTAAAAAAATTTAACTTAAAATCAATTATTAGATTCTAAGACAATTTAAAGCGAGTAATATGGCTTTTGAAGGAATGGGTGACTGTAAATGAACTTTTCTTGCAAATGAATGTGC
>NW_018397375.1:14321-14452 GCF_002168275.2 Theobroma umbraticum
TTTCTTCTTAATGAATGGCTTTTTCTACATGTTTCTTGAGACAGACATTCAATTTTATCCTATTTTAATGAAAAATACAGAAAAAAATCAACTTAAAATCAATTATGAGTTTATAAAACCATTTAAAGCGA
>NW_018397375.1:14732-15028 GCF_002168275.2 Theobroma umbraticum
TTCTTCATGTTTCTCTAAGTAGACATTCAATTATAGTCTGTTTCGACCAAAAATACAAAAAAATTCAACTTAAAATCAATTATAAGGTTATAAAACAATTTAAAAAGAGAATAAAGCTTTTGAAAAAATGGGTGACTATAAATGGACTTTACTTGCCAACGAATACACTTTTCTTCATGTTTCTCTAAGTAGACATTCAATTATAGTCTGTTTCGATCAAAAATACAAAAAAAGATCAACTTAAAATCAATTATAAGTTTATAAAACAATTTAAAGCGAGTAATAAAGCTTTTGAA
>NW_018397375.1:15038-15150 GCF_002168275.2 Theobroma umbraticum
ACTATAAATTGATTTTTCTTCTCAAAGAATGGTTTTTTTACACGTTTCTCAATGCAAGTATTCAATTATAGTATGTTTTAATCAAAAATATAAAAAAATTTAACTTAAAATT
>NW_018397375.1:15160-15322 GCF_002168275.2 Theobroma umbraticum
TTATAAAACTATTTAAAGCGAGTAGTAAGGCTTTTGAAGGAATAGGCAACTATCAATGGACTTTTCATGCTAATGAATGTCTTTTTTTTTTATGTTTCTTGAAGTAAACATTCAATTATACTCTGTTTCAACCAAAAATATAAAAAAATTTAGCTTGAAATC
>NW_018397375.1:15537-15654 GCF_002168275.2 Theobroma umbraticum
AAGGCTTTTGAAGGAATGGGTGACTGTAAATGAACTTTTCTTGCAAATGAATATATTTTTCTTCATATTTCTCGAGGTAGACATTCAATTATAGTATGTTTTCACCAAGAATGTTAA
>NW_018397375.1:15664-15810 GCF_002168275.2 Theobroma umbraticum
AAATGGACTTTTCTTCTTAATGAATGGCTTTTTCTACACGTTTCTTGAGACAAGCATTCAATTATAGCTCGTTTTAATGAAAAATGCAAAACAAATCAGCTTAAAATCAATTATGAGTTTATAAAACCATTTAAAGCGAGTAATAA
>NW_018397375.1:16154-16277 GCF_002168275.2 Theobroma umbraticum
TTTAAAGCAAGTAATAAAGCTTTTGAAGGAATGGGTGACTATAAATTGACTTTTTTTCTCAAGGAATGACTTTTTCTACACGTTTCTCGATGCAGGCATTCAATTATAGTATGTTTTAACCAA
>NW_018397375.1:16298-16427 GCF_002168275.2 Theobroma umbraticum
AAAGTCAATTATGAGATTATAAAACCATTTAAAACGAGTAATAAGGCTTTTGAATAAATAGGTGACTATAAATGGACTTTTCATGCTAATGAATGTCTTTTTTTTTACGTTTCTTGAAGTAGACATTGA
>NW_018397375.1:16845-16956 GCF_002168275.2 Theobroma umbraticum
AAAACAATTTAAAGCGAGTAATAAGGCTTTTGAAGGAATAGGTGACTGTAAATAAATTTTTCTTGCAAATGAATATGTTTTTCTTCATGTTTCTTGAGGTAGACATTCAAT
>NW_018397375.1:17427-17564 GCF_002168275.2 Theobroma umbraticum
AAAAATTCAACTTAAAATCAATTATGAGATCATAAAACAATTTAAAGCGAGTAAGAAGGCTCTTGAAGGAATAGGTAACTATGAATGGACTTTTCTTACCAACGAATGTATTTTTCTTCACGTTTTTTTAAGTAGAC
>NW_018397375.1:17644-17748 GCF_002168275.2 Theobroma umbraticum
AAGCGAGTAATAAAGCTTTTGAAAGAATAGATGACTATAAATTGACTTTTTTTCTCAAAAAATAACTTTTTCTACACGTTTCTCGAGGTAGGTATTCAATTAGA
>NW_018397375.1:17758-17863 GCF_002168275.2 Theobroma umbraticum
ACCAAAAATGTACAAAAATTCAACTTAAAATTAATTATGAGCTTATAAAACAATTTGAAGCGAGTAATAAGGCTTTTGAAGGAATGGATGACTCTAATTGGACTT
>NW_018397375.1:17963-18089 GCF_002168275.2 Theobroma umbraticum
ATGCCTTTTCCTTCATGTTCTCAAGGTAGACATTCAATTATGGTTTGTTTTAACTAAAAATGTAAAAAAAAGTCAACTTAAAATCAATTATGAGATCATAAAATAATTTAAAGCGAGTAATAAGGC
>NW_018397375.1:18150-18436 GCF_002168275.2 Theobroma umbraticum
TTCTTCATGTTTCTCTAAGTAGACATTCAATTATAGTCTGTTTCGACCAAAAATGCAAAAAACTTCAACTTAAAATCAATTATAAGGTTATAAAACAATTTAAAACGAGTAATAAAGCTTTTGAAAAAATGGGTGACTATAAATGGACTTTACTTGCCAACAAATACACTTTTCTTCATGTTTCTCTAAGTTGACATTCAATTATAGTCTGTTTCGATCAAAAATGCAAAAAAAGATCAACTTAAAATCAATTATAAGATTATAAAACAATTTAAAGCGAGTAATA
>NW_018397375.1:18446-18565 GCF_002168275.2 Theobroma umbraticum
AGGAATGGGTGACTATAAATTGATTTTTCTTCTCAAAGAATGGTTTTTTTTACATGTTTCTCGATGCAAGCATTCAATTATAGTATGTTTTAATCAAAAATATAAAAAAATTTAACTTA
>NW_018397375.1:18579-18739 GCF_002168275.2 Theobroma umbraticum
ATTATAAAACTATTTAAAGCGAGTAGTAAGGCTTTTGAAGGAATAGGCAACTATAAATGGACTTTTCATGCTAATGAATGTCTTTTTTTTTTATGTTTCTTGAAGTAGCCATTCAATTATACTCTGTTTCAACCAAAAATATAAAAAAATTTAGCTTGAA
>NW_018397375.1:18930-19099 GCF_002168275.2 Theobroma umbraticum
AGCGTGTAATAAGGCTTTTGAAAGAATTGGTGACTATAAATAGACTTTTCCTACTAATGAATGCCTTTTTCTTCATGTTTCTCATGGTAGACATTCTATTATATTATGTTTTAACCAAAAATGTAAAAAAATTCAACTTAAAATCAATTATTAGATTCTAAGACAATTT
>NW_018397375.1:19111-19777 GCF_002168275.2 Theobroma umbraticum
AAGGCTTTTGAAGGAATGGGTGACTGTAAATGAACTTTTCTTGCAAATGAATATGTTTTTCTTCATGTTTCTCGAGGTAGACATTCAATTATAGTATGTTTTCACCAAGAATGTTAAAAAATTCAACTTAAAATCAATTATCAGATAATAAAACAATTTAAAGTGAGTAATAAGGCTTTTGAAAAAATGAGTGACTATAAATGGACTTTTCTTCTTAATGAATGGCTTTTTCTACACGTTTCCTGAGACAGACATTCAATTATAGCCTGTTTTAATGAAAAATACAAAACAAATCAACTTAAAATCAATTATGAGTTTATAAAACCATTTAAAGCGAGTAATAAGGCTTTTGAAGGAATGGGTGACTATAAATGGACTTTTCTTGCAAATGAATGCCTTTTCCTTCATGTTCTTGAGGTAGACATTCAATTATGGTTTGTTTTAACCAAAAATGTAAAAAAAATTAATTTAAAATCAATTATGAGATCATAAAATAATTTAAAGCGAGTAATAAGACTTTTGAAAGAATGGGTGACTATAAATGGACTTTACTTGCCAACGAATACATTTTTCTTCATGTTTCTCTAAGTGGACTTTCAATTATAGTCTGTTTCGATCAAAAATGTAAAAAAATTCAACTTAAAATCAATTATAAAATTATAAAAT
>NW_018397375.1:19787-19918 GCF_002168275.2 Theobroma umbraticum
GAGTAATAAAGCTTTTGAAAGAATGGGTGACTATAAATGGACTTTTCTTCCCAAAGAATAGCTTGTTTTACATGTTTCTCAATGCAGACATTCAATTATAGTCTGTTTTAACCAAAAATATAAAAAAATTT
>NW_018397375.1:19928-20313 GCF_002168275.2 Theobroma umbraticum
CAATTATGAGATTATAAAACAATTTAAAGCAAGTAATAAGGCTTTTCAAGAAATTGGTGACTATAAATAGACTTTTCCTACCAATGAATGCATTTTTCTTTACGTTTCTTAGGGTAGACATTCTATTATATTATGTTTTAATAAAAAATGTAAGAAAATTCAACTTAAAATCAATTATTAGATTCTAAAACAATTTAATGCGAGTAATAAAGATTTTGAAGGAATGGGTGACTGTAAATAAATTTTACTTGCAAATGAATGTGTTTTTCTTTATGTTTCTTAAGGTAGACATTCAATTATAGTATGTTTTCACCAAAAATGTTAAAAAATTCAACTTAAAATCAATTATCAGATAATAAAATAATTTAAAGTGAGTAATAAGGCT
>NW_018397375.1:20323-20475 GCF_002168275.2 Theobroma umbraticum
TGAGTGACTATAAATAGACTTTTTTTCTTAATGAATGTCTTTTTCTACACGTTTCTTGAGACAAGCATTCAATTATAGCCTGTTTTAATAAAAAATGCAAAAAAAATCAACTTAAAATCAATTATGAGTTTATAAAACCATTTAAAGCGAGT
>NW_018397375.1:20488-20649 GCF_002168275.2 Theobroma umbraticum
AAGGAATAGGTGACTATAAATGGACTTTTATTGCAAATGAAGGACTTTTCCTTCATATTCTTGAGATAGACATTCAATTATGGTTTGTTTTAACCAAAAATGTAAAAAAAACTCAACTGAAAATCAATTATGAGATCATAAAATAATTTAAAGCGAGTAAT
>NW_018397375.1:20659-20937 GCF_002168275.2 Theobroma umbraticum
AAGGAATAGGTGACTATAAATAGACTTTTCTTACCAACGAATGTGTTTTTCTTCATGTTTTTTTAAGTAGACATTTAATTATTATCTATTTTGACCAAAAATGTAAAAAAAGTCAACTTAAAATCAATTATAAGATTATAAAACATTTTAAAGCGAGTAATAAAGCTTTTGAAGGAATGGATGACTATAAATTGACTTTTGTTCACAAGAAATGACTTTTTATACACGTTTCTCAATGTAGGCATTCAATTATAGTCTGTTTTAACCAAAAATGTAAA
>NW_018397375.1:21029-21217 GCF_002168275.2 Theobroma umbraticum
ATTTGAAGCGAGTAATAAGGCTTTTGAAGGAATGGATGACTCTAATTGGACTTTCTTCTCAATAAATGACTTTCTCTACTTGTTTCTCTAGGAAATCATGCAATTATAATCTGTTTTAATGGAGAATGTAAAAAAATTCTAGTTAAAATCAGTTATGAGTTTAGAAAATAATTTAAAGCGAGTAATAA
>NW_018397375.1:21227-21490 GCF_002168275.2 Theobroma umbraticum
GGAATGGGTGACTATAAATGGACTTTTCTTGTCAACGAATGTGTTTTTCTTCAGGTTTCTTAAAGTAGACATTCAATTATTATCTATTTTGACCAAAAATGCAAAAAAGTCAACTTAAAATCAATTATAAGATTATAAAATAATTTAAAATGAGTAATAAAACTTTTGAAGCAATAGATGACTATAAATTGACTTTTTTCTCAAAAAATGACTTTTTCAACACGTTTCTCAAGGTAAGCATTCAATTATAGTCTGTTTTAACC
>NW_018397375.1:21500-21654 GCF_002168275.2 Theobroma umbraticum
AACAATTCAACTTAAAATCAATTCTGAGCTTATAAAATAATTTGAAGCGAGTAATAATACTTTTGAAGGAATTGATGACTCTAAATAGATTTTTCTTCTCAATGAATGGCTTTTTCTACTTGTTTCTCTAAGAAAACATTCAATTATAACCTGT
>NW_018397375.1:21970-22096 GCF_002168275.2 Theobroma umbraticum
TTTAAAGCGAGTAATAAGGCTTTTGAAGGAATGGGTGACTATAAAGGGACTTTTATTATCAACGAATGTATTTTGCTTAATGTTTCTCTAAGCAGATATTCAATTATAGTCTGTTTTAACTAAAAA
>NW_018397375.1:22106-22184 GCF_002168275.2 Theobroma umbraticum
TTCAACTTAAAATCAATTATGAGATTATAAAACAATTTAAAGCAATGAATAAGGCTTTTGAAGAAATGAGTGACTATA
>NW_018397375.1:22194-22294 GCF_002168275.2 Theobroma umbraticum
TCTTGCCAACGAATGCGTTTTTCTTCACGTTTATTTAAGAAGACATTGAATTATAGTCTGTTTTACCTAAGAATGTAAAAAAATTCAACTTAAAATTAAT
>NW_018397375.1:22304-22834 GCF_002168275.2 Theobroma umbraticum
TAAAACAATTTAAAGCGAGTAATAAGGCTGTTAAAGGAATGGGTGACTCTAAATTGACTTTTCTTCTCAATAAATGGCCTTTTCTACTTGTTTCTCTAGGTAAACATTAAATTATAACATGTTTTAATAGAGAATGTAAAAAAATGCAAGCTAAAATCAATTATGAGTTTATAAAACAATTTAAAGAGAGTAATAAGGCTTACGAAGGAATGGGTGACTAGAAATGGCCTTTTCTTGCAAATGAATACCTTTCCTTTATGTTTCTTGAGGTCGACATTCAATCATGGTTTGTTTTAACAAAAAATGTAAAAATAATTCAACTTAAAATCAATTATCAGATCATAAAACAATTTAAAGCAAGTAATAAGGCTGTTGACAGAATGGGTGACAATAAATAGACTTTTCTTGCTAATGAATGTGTTTTTTTTCATGTTTCTCAAGGCAAGCATTCAATTATAGTCTGTTTTATCCAAAATTGTAAAAAAATTCAACTTATAATCAATTATGAGATTATAAAATAATTTAAAGCG
>NW_018397375.1:22964-23128 GCF_002168275.2 Theobroma umbraticum
TTTAACTTAAAATTAATTATGAGTTTATAAAACCATTTAAAGCGAGTAATAAGGATTTTGAAGGAATCGGTGACTATAAATGGACTTTTCTTGCAAATGAATGCCTTTTCCATCATGTTTCTTGAGGTAGACATTCAATTATGGTTTGTTTTAACCAAAAATGT
>NW_018397375.1:23244-23382 GCF_002168275.2 Theobroma umbraticum
GGAATGGATGACTCTAAATGGACTTTTCTTCTCAATGAATGGCTTTTTCTACTTTTTTCTCTAGGAAAACATTCAATTATAACTTGTTTTAATGGAGAATGTAAAAAAATTTAAGTTAAAATCAATTATGAGTTTATA
>NW_018397375.1:23482-23602 GCF_002168275.2 Theobroma umbraticum
AAAGTCCATTTCTAGTCACCCATTCTTTCAAAAGCCTTATTACTCGCTTTAAATAATTTTGTAATCCCATAATTGATTTTAAGTTGAATTCTTTTTACATTTTTGGTTAAAACAGACTAT
>NW_018397375.1:23612-23695 GCF_002168275.2 Theobroma umbraticum
CTACCTCAAGAAACTTAAAGGAAAAGGCATTCATTTGCAAGAAACATCCATTTATAATCACCCATTCTTTCAAAAGCCTTATT
>NW_018397375.1:23705-23865 GCF_002168275.2 Theobroma umbraticum
AATGGTTTTATAAACTCATAATTGATTTTAAGTTGAGTTGTTTTCCTTTTTCTATTAAAACAGAGAATAATTGAATGTCTACCTCGAGAAATGTGAAGAAAAATTCATTCATTGGCAAGAAAAGTCTATATATTGTCACCTAGTCCTTCAAAAGCCTTAT
>NW_018397375.1:23875-24434 GCF_002168275.2 Theobroma umbraticum
AAACAGTTTTATAAACTCACAATTGATTTTAAGTTGAATTGTTTTACATTTTTTGTTTAAACAAGCTATAATTGAATGCTTGCCTCAAAAAACATATAGAAAAAGCCATTCATTGAGAAGAAAAGTCCATTTAGAATTACCAATTCCTTCAAAAGCCTTATTACTAGCTTTAAATTGTTTATAAGCTCATAATTGATTTTAAGTTGAGTTTTTCATATTTTTGGTTAAAACAGATTATAATTGAATGCTTACCTCGAGAAACATGTAAAAAAAGTTATTTTTTGAGAAAAAAAGTCAATTTCGAGTCACCCATTTCTTCAAAAGCTTTATTACTCGCTTTAAATTGTTTTATGATCTTATAATTGATTTTAAGTTGAATTTTTTACATTTATGGTCGAAACAGACTATAATTGAATGTCTATTGAGAGAAACATGAAGAAAAATGCATTCGTTAGCAAGAAAAGTCCATTTATCGTCACCCATTCTTTCAAAAGTCTTATCACTCGCTTTAAATTGTTTTATGATCTCATTATTGATTTTAAGTTGAATTTTTTTTACA
>NW_018397375.1:24444-24539 GCF_002168275.2 Theobroma umbraticum
AAACAAACCATAATTGAATGTCTACCTCGAGAATATAAAGGAAAAGGCATTCATTTGCAAGAAAAGTCCATTTATGGTCACTCATTCCTTCAAAA
>NW_018397375.1:24549-24668 GCF_002168275.2 Theobroma umbraticum
TCGCTTTAAATGGTTTTATAAACTCATAATTAATTTTACATTAAATTTTTTTACATTTTTCGTTAAAACAGATAATAATTGAATGTTTACTGTAGGAAACGTATAGAAAAAGTCATTCA
>NW_018397375.1:24749-25189 GCF_002168275.2 Theobroma umbraticum
TTGATTTTAAGTTGAATTTTTTTACATTTTTGAATGAAACAGACTATAATTGAATGCTTGTTGAGAAACATGAAGAAAAGTGAATGTATTAGCAAAAAAAGTCCATTGGTAGTCTCCCATTCATTCAAAAACCTTTTTACTCGCTTCAAATGGTTTTATAAACTCATAATTAATTTTAAGTTGAATTTTTTTGAATTTTCCATTAAAATAGATAATAATTGAATGTTTACCTCAGGAAACGTGTAAAAAAGCCATTCATTGAGAAGAAAAGTCCATTTATAGTCACCCATTCTTTCAAAAGTTTTATTACTCGCTTTAAATTATTTTATAATCTCATAATTGATTTTAAGTTGAATTTGTTTACATTTTTGGATAAAACAGACTATAATTGAATGCTTGCCTAGAGAAACATGAAGAAAAATGCATTCATTGGCAAGAAA
>NW_018397375.1:25199-25346 GCF_002168275.2 Theobroma umbraticum
TAGTGACCCATTCTTTCAAAAGCCTTATTACTCGCTTAAAATTGTTTTATAAACTCATAATTGAATTTAACTTAAATTTTTTTACATTCTCCATTAAAACAGGTTATAATTAAATGTTTTCCTAGAGAAACAAGTAGAAAAAGCCAT
>NW_018397375.1:25356-25442 GCF_002168275.2 Theobroma umbraticum
GAAAAGTCCATTTAGAGTCATCCATTCCTTCAAAAACCTTATTACTCACTTCAAATTGTTTTATAAACTCATAATTGATTTTAAGT
>NW_018397375.1:25452-25735 GCF_002168275.2 Theobroma umbraticum
TACATTTTTAGTTAAAACAAACCATAATTAAATGTCTACCTTGAGAAACATGATGGAAAAGGTATTCATTGGCAAGAAAAGTCTATTTATAATCACCGATTTTTTCAAAAGCCTTATTACACGCTTTAAATGGTTTTACAAACTCATAATTAATTTTAAGTTGAATTTTTTTATATTTTTTATTAAAACAGAAAATAATTGAATGTTTACCTCAGGAAATATGTAGAAAAAGCCATTCAGTGAGAAGAAAAATCCATTTATAGTCACCCATTCTTTCAAAAAC
>NW_018397375.1:25813-26010 GCF_002168275.2 Theobroma umbraticum
GACTATAATTGAATGCTTGCCTCGGAAAATATGAAGAAAATATATCCATTGACAAGAATAGTCCATTTAGAATCACCCATTCCTTCAAAAGCCTTATTACTCGCTTTAAATTGTTTTATAAACTGATAATATATTTTAACTTAAATTTTTTTACATTCTCCATTAAAATAGGTTATAATTGAATGTTTTCCTAGAGA
>NW_018397375.1:26110-26312 GCF_002168275.2 Theobroma umbraticum
CGTTTTTTTAAGTAGACATTTAATTATTGTCTATTTTAACTAAAAATGTCAAAAAAAAGTCAACTTAAAATCAATTATAAATTTATAAAATAATTTAAAGCGAGTAATAAAGCTTTTGAAGGAATGGATGACTATAAATTGACTTTTTTTCTCAAAAAATAACTTTTTCTTCACGTTTCTCGAGGTAGGTATTCAATTAGAG
>NW_018397375.1:26322-26459 GCF_002168275.2 Theobroma umbraticum
CCAAAAATGTACAAAAATTCAACTTAAAATCAATTATGAGCTTATAAAACAATTTGAAGCTAGTAATAAGGCTTTTGAAGGATTGGATGACTCTAATTGGACTTTTCTTCTTAATAAATGACTTTTTCTACTTGTTT
>NW_018397375.1:26818-26987 GCF_002168275.2 Theobroma umbraticum
AATATAAAAAAAGTCAACATAAAATCAATTATAAGATTATAAAATAATTTAAAGTGAGTAATAAAGCTTTTGAAGGAATAGATGACTATAAATTGACTTTTTTTTTCAAAAAATGGTTTTTTCTACACGTTTCTCAAGGTATGCATTCAATTATAGTCTGTTTTAACCA
>NW_018397375.1:27363-27560 GCF_002168275.2 Theobroma umbraticum
AAAATAATTTAAAGCGAGTAATAAGGTTTTTGAACGAATGGGCGACTATAAATGAACTTTTCCTACCAATGAATATATTTTTTTTCATGTTTCTAAAGGCAACCCTTGAATTATAGTCTGTTTTATCCAAAAATGTAAAAAAAATTAACTTAAAATTGATTATGAGATTATAAAATAATTTAAAGCGAGTAATAAGG
>NW_018397375.1:27667-27795 GCF_002168275.2 Theobroma umbraticum
AGGAATAAGGCTTTTGAAGAAATGAGTGACTATAAATGGACTTTTCTTACTAACGAATACGTTTTTCTTCATGTTTATCTAAGTAGACATTGAATTATAGTCTGTGTTACCCAAGAATATAAAAAATT
>NW_018397375.1:27881-28128 GCF_002168275.2 Theobroma umbraticum
TTGTCTCTCTAGGAAAACATTAAATTATAACCTGTTTTAATGGAGAATGTAAAAAAATGCAAGTTAAAATCAATTATGAGTTTATACAATAATTTAAAGCGAGTAATAAGGCTTTCGAAGGAATAGGTGACTAGAAATGGCCTTTTCTTGCAAATGGATACCTTTCCTTCATGTTTCTCGAGCTAGACATTCAATTCTGGTTTGTTTTAACTAAAAATGTAAAAACAATTCAACTTAAAATCAATTA
>NW_018397375.1:28531-28636 GCF_002168275.2 Theobroma umbraticum
TCATGTTTCTTGAGGTAGACATTCAATTATGGTTTGTTTTAACCAAAAATGTAAGAAAATTTAACTGAAAATCAATTATTAGCTTATAAAACAATTTGAAGCGAG
>NW_018397375.1:28646-28727 GCF_002168275.2 Theobroma umbraticum
TTTGAAGGAATGGATGACTCTAAAAGAACTTTTCTTCTCAATGAATGACTTTTTCTACTTTTTTCTCGAGGAAAGCATTCA
>NW_018397375.1:29073-29227 GCF_002168275.2 Theobroma umbraticum
AAAATTCAACTTGAAATCAATTATGAGATTATAAAATAATTTAAAGCGAGTAATCTGGCTTTCGAAAGAATGAGTTGCTATAAATGGACTTTTCTTCTCTATGAATGGCTTTTTCTACACGTTTCCTGAGGTAAACATTCAATTATTATCTATT
>NW_018397375.1:29681-29834 GCF_002168275.2 Theobroma umbraticum
ATAATAAGACTTTTGAAGGAATGGGTGACTATAAATGGACTTTTCTTATCAACGGATGTGTTTTTCTTCACGTTTCTCTAAGTCGACATTCAATTATAATATGTTTTGACCAAAAATGTTAAAAAATTCAACTTAAAATCAATTATAAGATTA
>NW_018397375.1:29934-30028 GCF_002168275.2 Theobroma umbraticum
CTTATTCCTTACTTTATATTGTTTTATAATCTCATAATTGATTTTAAGTTGAATGTTTTTATATTTTTCGTTAAACAGACTATAATTGAATATC
>NW_018397375.1:30038-30127 GCF_002168275.2 Theobroma umbraticum
AACGTGAAGCAAAATGCATTCGTTGGTAAGAAAAATCCCTTTATAGTCACCCATTTCTTCAAAAGCCTTATTACTCGCTTTAAATTATT
>NW_018397375.1:30146-30280 GCF_002168275.2 Theobroma umbraticum
TTTAAGTTAAATTTTTTTACATTTTTGGATAAAACAGACTATAATTGAATGGTTGTTTCGAGAAACATGAAGAAAAATATATTCATTGGCAACAAAAGTCTATTTATAGTCACTCATTTCTTCGAAAGCCTTAT
>NW_018397375.1:30422-30651 GCF_002168275.2 Theobroma umbraticum
TATTACTCGCTTTAAATTGTTTTATAATCTCAAAATTAATTTTAAGTTGAATTTTTTTATATTCTTGGTTAAAACAGACTATAATTCAATGTCTACTTAGATAAACGGGAAGAAAAACGCATTCGTTGGCAAGAAGAGTCCATTTATAGTCACTCATTTCTTCAAAACCTTATTTCTTGCTTTAAATTGTTTTATAATCTCATAATTGATTTTAAGTTGAATTTTTTTA
>NW_018397375.1:30996-31157 GCF_002168275.2 Theobroma umbraticum
TTGAATGGTTGCCTCAAGAAACATGAAGAAAAATATATTCATTGGCAAGAAAAGTCGATTTATAGTCACCCATTCCTTCGGAAGCTTTATTACTCGCTTTAAATTGCTTTATAAACTCATAATTGATTTTAACTTGAATTTTTTTATATTCTCCATTAAAA
>NW_018397375.1:31257-31561 GCF_002168275.2 Theobroma umbraticum
TTTTACATTCTCCATTAAAATAGGTTATAATTGAATGTTTTCCTAGAGAAACAACTAGAAAAAGCCATTCATTGAGAAGAAAAGTCTATTTAGAGTCATCCATTCCTTCAAAAACCTTATTACTCGCTTCAAATTGTTTTGTAAGCTCATAATTGATTTTTAGTTGAATTGTTTTTACATTTTTGGTTAAAATAGACTATAATTGAATGTTACCTCAAGAAACATGTAGAAAAAGTCATTTCTTGAGAAGAAAAGTCAATTTATAGTCACCCATTCCTTCAAAAGCTTTATTACTTGCTTTAAA
>NW_018397375.1:31577-31740 GCF_002168275.2 Theobroma umbraticum
TAATTGATTTTAAGTTGAATTTTTTTACATTTTTGGTCAAAATAGACTATAATTAAATATCTGCTTGGAAAAACGCGAAGCAAAATGCATTCGTTGATAAGAAAAGTTTCTTTATAGTCACCCATTCCTTCAAAAGCCTTATTACTCGCTTTAAATTATTTTA
>NW_018397375.1:31752-32208 GCF_002168275.2 Theobroma umbraticum
TGATTTTAAGTTAAATTTTTTTATATTTTTAGATAAAACAGACTATAATTGAATGGTTGCCTCGAGAAACATGAAGAAAAATATATTCTTTGGTAAGAAAAGTCCATTTATAGTTACCCATTCCTTCAAAAACCTTATTACTCGCTGTAAATTGTTTTATAAACTCATAATTGATTTTAACTTGACTTTTTTTACATTCTCCATTAAAACAGGTTATAATTGAACATTTTCCTAAGAGAAACAAGTAGAAAAAGCCATTCATTGATAAGAAAAGTCCATTTAGAGTCATTCATTCCTTCAAAAACCTTATTACTCGATTTAAATTGTTTTATGAACTCAAAATTGATTTTAAGTCGAATTGTTTTACATTTTTGGATAAAACAGACTATAATTGAATGATTTCCTTGAGAAACATGAAGAAAAACATATTCATTGGCAAGAAAAGTCTATTTATAG
>NW_018397375.1:32224-32422 GCF_002168275.2 Theobroma umbraticum
AAGCCTTATTACTCACTTTAAATGGTTTTGTAAACTCATAATTAATTTTAAGTTGAGTTTTTTTGTATTTTTGGTTCAAACAAGCCACAATTGAATGTCTACCTAGAGAAACATGATGGAAAAGGCATTCATTTTCAAAAAAAGTCCATTCATAGTTACCTATTCCTTCAAAAGCCTTATTACTCACTTTAAATGGTT
>NW_018397375.1:32432-32575 GCF_002168275.2 Theobroma umbraticum
ATAATTAATTTTAAGTTGAATTTTTTTACATTTTTCATTAAATATAGATAATAATTGAATGTTTACCTCAGGAAACATGTAGAAAAAGCCATTCATTAAGAAGAAAAGTCCATTTATAGCCACCCATTCTTTCGAAAGCCTTA
>NW_018397375.1:32585-32729 GCF_002168275.2 Theobroma umbraticum
TAAATTATTTTATAATCTCATAATTGATTTCAAGTTGAATTTGTTTATATTTTTGGATAAAACAGACTATAATTGAATGCTTGCCTTGAAAAACATGAAGAAAAACGCATTCATTGACAAGAAAAGTCCATTTATAGTCACCCA
>NW_018397375.1:32829-33082 GCF_002168275.2 Theobroma umbraticum
AATGCCTTTTTCATCATGTTTCTTGAGGTAGACATTCAATTATGGTTTGTTTTATCCAAAAATGTAAAAATATTTAACTGAAAATCAATTATTAGCTTATCAAACAATTTGAAGCGAGTAATAAGGTTTTTGAAGGAATGGATGACTCTAAAAGGACTTTTCTTCTCAATGAATGACTTTTTCTACTTTTTTCTCGAGAAAAGCATTCAATTATAACCTGTTTTAATGGAGAATGTAAAAAAATTTAAGTTAA
>NW_018397375.1:33410-33574 GCF_002168275.2 Theobroma umbraticum
AATTATGAGATTATAAAATAATTTAAAGCGAGTAATAAGGCTTTCGAAAGAATGAGTTGCTATAAATGGACTTTTTTTCTCTATGAATGGCTTTTTCTACACGTTTCCTAAGGTAAACATTCAATTATTATCTATTTTAATGAAAAATGTAAAAAAATTCAACT
>NW_018397375.1:33985-34138 GCF_002168275.2 Theobroma umbraticum
ATAATAAGACTTTTGAAGGAATGGGTGACTATAAATGGACTTTTCTTATCAACGAATGTGTTTTTCTTCACGTTTCTCTAAGTCGACATTCAATTATAGTATGTTTTGACCAAAAATGTTAAAAAATTCAACTTAAAATCAATTATAAGATTA
>NW_018397376.1:0-202 GCF_002168275.2 Theobroma umbraticum
TTTGAAGGAATGAGAGACTATAAATAGACTTTTCTTCTAAATAAATAATTTTTTCTACACATTTCTTAAGGCAGGCATTCAATTACAGTCTGTTTTAACAAAATATATAAAAAAGTCAACTTAAAATCAATTATGAGATTATAAAATCATTTGAAGCGACTAATAAGATTTTTGAATGAATGGGAGACTATAAATGAAATTT
>NW_018397376.1:212-336 GCF_002168275.2 Theobroma umbraticum
AAATGGGTTTTTCTACACATTTCCTAAGGCAAGCATTCAATTATAGTTGGTTTTAATGAGAAATATAAAAATTCAATTTAAAATCAATTCTGAGATTATAAAACCATTTAAAGCGAGTAATAAG
>NW_018397376.1:346-484 GCF_002168275.2 Theobroma umbraticum
GAATGGGTGACTATAAATGGACTTTTCTTGTCAATGAATACTTTTTCCTTCATGTTTCTCGAGGAAGACATTCAATTATAGTCTGTTTTAATTAAAAATTTTAAAAAAACTGAACATAAAATTAATTTTGAGATGATA
>NW_018397376.1:494-709 GCF_002168275.2 Theobroma umbraticum
AAGTGAATAATAAAGCTTTTGAAGGAATGAGAGACAATAAAAGGACTTTTCTTATTGATGAATGCTTTTTCTTCATGTTTCTCGAGGTAGACATTCAATTATAGTCTGTCTAAACCAAAATTGAAAAAAAATTGAACATAAAATCAATTTTGATATAATAAAACTTTTTGAAATTGGTAATATGACTTTTGAAGGAATGAGTGACTATAAATGGA
>NW_018397376.1:719-832 GCF_002168275.2 Theobroma umbraticum
CAATAAATGCCTTTTTCTTCATGTTTCTCAATGTAGACATTTAATTACGGTCCATTTTAACCAATAAAATAAACAAAATTGAACATAAAATCAATTATGAGATTATAAAACCA
>NW_018397376.1:842-960 GCF_002168275.2 Theobroma umbraticum
GTAATAAGGCTTTTGAAGGAATGGGAGACTATAAATAGATTTTTCTTACCAATGAATACCTTTTTCTTCATGTTTCTTAATGTAGACATTCAATTATAATCAAAAAAGTAAAAAAAAT
>NW_018397376.1:1010-1357 GCF_002168275.2 Theobroma umbraticum
AAAGAATAGGTGACTATAAATAGACTTTTCTTGCAAATGAATTCATTTTTTTCATGTTTCTTGATGTCTACATTCAATTATAGTCTGTTTTAATAAAAAATACAAAAAAACTCAACTCAAAATCAAATTTGAGATTATCAACCATTTAAAATGGGTAATAAGACTTTTGAAGGAATGGGTGACTGTAAATAGACTTTTGTTGTCAATAAATATCTTTTTTTTCCCGTTTCTCGACATAGACATTCAATTATAGTCTATTTTAACCAATAATGTAAAAAAATAAAATATAAAACCAATTATGAGATTATAAAATTATTTAAAGCTAGTAATAAGACTTTTGAAGGAAT
>NW_018397376.1:1577-1698 GCF_002168275.2 Theobroma umbraticum
TAAATAGACTTTTCTTGCCAATGAATGCCTTTTTCTCTACATGTCATGAGGTATACATTCAATTGTAATCTATTTTAACCAAAAATATAAAAAAATTGAACCTAAAATCAAGTTTGAGATT
>NW_018397376.1:1708-2029 GCF_002168275.2 Theobroma umbraticum
TATAAATGGACTTTTCTTACCAATAAATACCTTTTTCTTCATGTTTCTCGGCATAGACATTCAATTATAGTTTGTTTTAACCAATAATGTAAAAAAAATTTAACATAAAATCAATTATGAGATTATAAAATCATTTAAAGCTAGTAGTAAGGCTTTTAAAGGAATGAGAGATTATAAATGCATTTTTCTTGCCAACGAATATCTTTTCCTTCACATTTCTTGACGTAGATATTCAATTATAATTTGTTTTAATCAAAAAAGTAAAATAAATTGAACTTAAAATCAATTCTTAGATTATAAATCTATTTAAAGTGAGTAATA
>NW_018397376.1:2328-2857 GCF_002168275.2 Theobroma umbraticum
AAAGCAAGTAATAAGGCTTTTGAAGGAATGAGAGACTATAAATAGATTTTTCTTACTAATGAATGTCTTTTTCTTCACGTTTCTTGATGTAGACATTCAATTATAATAAACAAAGTAAAAATAAATTGAACTTAAAATCAATTTTGAGATTATAAAACTATTTCAAATGAGTAATATGATTTTTTAAAGAATAGGTGACTATAAATAGATTTTTCTTGCAAATAAATTCATTTTTTTTCACGTTTCTTGAGGTCTATATTCAATTATAGTTTGTTTTAATAAAAAATATAAAAAAATTCAAGTTCAAATCAAATTTGAGATTATAAACCATTTAAAATGGGTAATAAGGCTTTTAAAGGAATGGGTGACTGTAAATGGACTTTTCTTGTGAATAAATGTCTTTTTCTTCACATTTCTCTACGTAGATATTCAATTATAGTCTATTTTAACAAATACTGTAAAAATAAGTTGAACATAAAATCAATTATGAGATTGTAAAACCATTTAAAGCTAGTAATAAGACTTTTGA
>NW_018397376.1:2976-3115 GCF_002168275.2 Theobroma umbraticum
AGCAATAAAGCTTTTGAAGGAATGAGAGATTATAAATGGACTTTTCTTGCCAATGAATGCCTTTTTCTCTACATGTCACAAGGTATCCATTCAATTGTAATCTGTTTTAATCAAAAATGTAAAAAAATTGAACCTAAAA
>NW_018397376.1:3125-3293 GCF_002168275.2 Theobroma umbraticum
GATTATAAACCATTTAAAATAATAATAAAGCTTTTGAAGGATTGGGTGACTATAAATGGACTTTTCTTACTAATAAATACTTTTTTTCTTCAAGTTTCTTGACATAGATATTCAACTATAGTCTGTTTTAACCAATAATATAAAAAAAATTTAACATAAAATTAATTA
>NW_018397376.1:3303-3452 GCF_002168275.2 Theobroma umbraticum
AAATCATTTAAAGCAAGTAGTAAGGCTTGTGAAGGAATGAGAGACTATAAATGCATTTTTCGTGCCAATGAATATCTTTTTCTTCACATTTCTTGATGTAGATATTCAATTATAATCTATTTTAATCAAAAAGTAAAACAAATTCAACT
>NW_018397376.1:3473-3632 GCF_002168275.2 Theobroma umbraticum
AAATCCATTTAAAGTGAGTAATAAAGTTTTTGAGGGAATGAGTGACTATAAATAAACTTTTCTTGCAAATGAAATAATTTGTTTTCACGTTTCTTGTGGTAGACATTCAATTATAGTCTGTTTAATTAAAAATATAAAAAAATTCAACTTAAAATCAAT
>NW_018397376.1:3642-3780 GCF_002168275.2 Theobroma umbraticum
TAAAACCATTTAAAGCTAGTAATAAGGCTTTTGAAGGAAAGAGAGACTATAAATGGACTTTTCTTCCAAATAAATAGTTTTTTTTACACATTTTCTGAGACAGGCATTCAATTACAATCTGTTTTAAAATATATATAT
>NW_018397376.1:3986-4138 GCF_002168275.2 Theobroma umbraticum
TTATGAGATTATAAAACTATTTAAAGCAAGTAATAAAGCTTTTGAAGGAATGAGTGACTATAAATGAACTTTTCTTACATATGAATGCTCTTTTTTTTATGTTTCTCGATTTAGACATTCAATGATAATCTGTTTTAGTCAAAAAAGTAAAA
>NW_018397376.1:4238-4359 GCF_002168275.2 Theobroma umbraticum
AAGTTGAATTTTTTTATATTTTTTGTTAAAACAGACTATAATTGAATGTCTACCACAAAAAACGTGAAAAAAAAATGAATTCATTTGCAAGAAAAGTCTATTTATAGTCACCTATTCCCTC
>NW_018397376.1:4654-4795 GCF_002168275.2 Theobroma umbraticum
CATTTATAGTCTCTCATTCCTTTAAAAGCCTTACTACTAGCTTTAAATGATTTTATAATCTTATAATTGATTTTATGTTAAATTGTTTTCACATTATTGGTTAAAACAGACTATAATTGAATGTCTATGTCGAGAAACGTG
>NW_018397376.1:4805-4893 GCF_002168275.2 Theobroma umbraticum
TATTTATTGGTAAAAAAAGTTCATTTATAGTCACTCATTCCTTTGAAAGCCTTATTACCATTTTAAATGGTTTATAATCTCAAACTTG
>NW_018397376.1:4903-5016 GCF_002168275.2 Theobroma umbraticum
CAATTTTTTTATATTTTTGGTTAAAACAGATTACAATTGAATGGATACCTCGTGTCATGTAGAGAAAAAGGCATTAATTGGCAAGAAAAGTCCATTTATAATCTCTCATTCCT
>NW_018397376.1:5026-5195 GCF_002168275.2 Theobroma umbraticum
TATTGCTCGCTTTAAATGGTTTTATAATCTCATAATTAATTTTATATTCAATTTTTTATATTATTGGTTAAAATAGACTATAATTGAATGTTTACGTTGAAAAACATGAAGAAAAAGGCATTCATTGACAAGAAAAATCCATTTATAGTCTCCCATTCCTTCAAAAGTC
>NW_018397376.1:5205-5432 GCF_002168275.2 Theobroma umbraticum
CTTTAAATGGTTTTATAATCTCATAATTGATTTTATGTTCAACTTATTTTTACATTATTTGTTAAAATAGACTATAATTGAATATCTACGTAGAGAAACATGAAGAAAAAGACATTTATTGATAAGAAAAGTTCATTTACAGTCACCCATTCCTTTAAAAGCCTTATTATCCATTTTAAATGGTTTATAATCTCAAATTTGATTTGAAGTTGAATTTTTTTATATTT
>NW_018397376.1:5442-5558 GCF_002168275.2 Theobroma umbraticum
CAGACTATAATTGAATGTAGACCTCAAGAAATGTGAAAAAAAAATGAATTCATTTGCAAGAAAAGTCTATTTATAGTCACCTCTTCTTTCAAAAATCATATTACTCATTTTAAATA
>NW_018397376.1:5568-5724 GCF_002168275.2 Theobroma umbraticum
CTCAAAATTGATTTTAAGTTCAATTTATTTTTACTTTTTAATTATAATTGAATGTTTACATCAAGAAACGTGAAGAAAAAGGCATTCATTGGTAAGAAAAATCCATTTATAATCTTTCATTCCTTTAAAAGCCTTATTACTCGCTTTAAATGGTTT
>NW_018397376.1:5734-5843 GCF_002168275.2 Theobroma umbraticum
TAATTGATTTTAAGTTGAATTTTATACATTTTTTGTTAAAATATATTGTAATTGAATGCCTATATTAAGAAACGTGTAGAAAAAACCATTTATTAGGAAGAAAAGTCCA
>NW_018397376.1:5853-6024 GCF_002168275.2 Theobroma umbraticum
CTCATTCCTTCAAAAGCCTTATTACTCGCTTTAAATAGTTTTATATCTTATAATTGATTTTAAGTTGAATTTTTTTATATTTTTTATTAAAACTGACTATAATTGAATGTCTACTACAAAAAACGTGAAAAAAAATGAATTCATTTGCAAGAAAAGTCTATTTATAGTCAC
>NW_018397376.1:6243-6362 GCF_002168275.2 Theobroma umbraticum
CATTTATAGTCTCTCATTCCTTTAAAAGCCTTACTACTAGCTTTAAATGATTTTGTAATCTCATAATTGATTTTATGTTAAATTTTTTTCACATTATTGGTTAAAACAGACTATAATTG
>NW_018397376.1:6372-6489 GCF_002168275.2 Theobroma umbraticum
TCGAGAAACGTGAAGAAAAAGGTATTTATTGGTAAGAAAAGTTTATTTATAGTCACCCATTCCTTCGGAAGCCTTATTACGATTTTAAATGGTTTATAATCTCAAACTTGATTTTAG
>NW_018397376.1:6499-6573 GCF_002168275.2 Theobroma umbraticum
TTTATATTTTTGGTTAAAACAGATTACAATTGAATGTATATCTGATGACATGTAGAGAAAAAGGCATTCATTGG
>NW_018397376.1:6583-6688 GCF_002168275.2 Theobroma umbraticum
CTATTTATAGTCTCTCATTCCTTCAAAAGACCTATTGCTCATTTTAAATGATTTTATAATCTCATAATTGATTTTATGTTCAATTTTTTTTACATTATTAGTTAA
>NW_018397376.1:6702-6863 GCF_002168275.2 Theobroma umbraticum
GAATGTCTACGTTGAAAAACATAAAGAAAAAGGTATTCATTGGCAAGAAAAATCTATTTATAGTCTCTCATTTCTTCAAAAGTCTTATTACTAGCTATAAATAATTTTATAATCTCATAATTGATTTTATATTTTATTTTTTTTACATTATTGGTTAAAAC
>NW_018397376.1:6873-7082 GCF_002168275.2 Theobroma umbraticum
TGAATGTCTACATCAAGAAACGGGAAGAAAAAGATATTTATTGACAAGAAAGGTCTATTTACAGTCACCCATTCCTTCAAAAGCCTTATTACCCATTTTAAATGGCTGATAATCTCAAATTTGATTTTGAGTTGAGTTTTTCTGTATTTTTTCTGTATTACTCACTTTAAATGGTTTTATATTCTTATAATGGATTTTAAGTTAAATTG
>NW_018397376.1:7281-7545 GCF_002168275.2 Theobroma umbraticum
TGTTTAATTTTTTTTTACTTTTTTGACTGAAACAGATTACAATTGAATGTCCATTTATAGTCACTCATTCCTTCAAAAGTCATATTACGAATTTCAAATAGTTTTATTATCTCAAAATTGATTTTATATTCAATTTTTTTACAATTTTGGTTTAGACAGACTATAATTAAATGTCTACCTTGAGAAACATAAAGAAAAAGCATTCATTAATAAGAAAAGTCCTTTTATAGTCTCTCATTCTTTCAAAAGCTTTATTATTCACTT
>NW_018397376.1:7555-7681 GCF_002168275.2 Theobroma umbraticum
TATCATCTCAAAATTAATTTTATATTCAATTTTTTTTAAATTTTTAATTAAAACAGACTATAATTGATTGTCTGCCTCGAGAAACATGAAGGAAAAAGCATTCATTGACAAGAAAAGTCCATTTAT
>NW_018397376.1:7781-11117 GCF_002168275.2 Theobroma umbraticum
TTTTACATTATTGGTTAAAACAGACTATAATTGAATGTCTACGTTGAAAAACATGAAGAAAAAGACATTCATTGGCAAGAAAAATTCATTTATAGTGTTCCATTCCTTCAAAAGTTTTATTACTCGCTTTAAATAGTTTTATAATCTCATAATTGATTTTATGTTCAATTTTTTTTCATTATTAGTTAAAACAGACTATAATTGAATGTCTACCTTAAGAAACATGAAGAAAGATATATTTATTGACAAGAAAAGTTCATTTACAGTCACCTATTCCTTCAAAAGCCTTATTACCCATTTTAAATAGTTTATAATCTCAAATTTGATTTTAAGTTGAATTTTTTTATATTTTTTATTAAAATAGACTATAATTGAATGTAGACCTCAAGAAACATGAAGATAAATGAATTCATTTGCAAGAAAAGTCTATTTATAGTCACCTGTTTTTTCAAAATCGTATTACTCATTTTAAATGGTTTTATAATCTCAAAATTGATTTTAAGATCAATTTTTTTTTCTTTTTTATTGTAATTGAATATCTACATCAAGAAACGTGAAGAAAAATGCATTCATTAGTAAGAAAAATTCATTTGTAGTCTCTCATTCTTTCAAAAGCCTTATTACTCGCTTTAAATAGTTTTATAATCTCATAAATGATTTTGTGTTCAATTTTGTTTATATTATTAGTTAAAACGGATAATAATTGAATGTTTACATTAAGAAACATGAAGAAAAAGGTATTCATTGACAAAAAAAGTTCATTTATAGTCACTCATTCCTTCAAAAGCTATTTACCCATTTTAAATGGTTTTATTATCTTAAAATTGATTTTAAATTTAATTTTCTTGCAATTTTGGTTTAGACAAACTATAATTGAATGTCTACCTTAAGAAACGTGAAGAAAAAAGTATTCATCAATAAGAAAAGTCTATTTATAGTCTCTCATTCCTTCAAAAGCCTTATTACTCATTTTAAATAGTTTTATTGTCTCAAAATTGATTTTATGTTCAGTTTTTTTAACAGTTTTAATTAAAACAGACTATAATTGAATGTCTACCTCGAGAAATATGAAGAAAAAAGCATTCATTGGCAAGAAAAGTCCATTTATAGTCACCCATTTTTCCAAAAGCCTTATTACTTGCTTTAAATGATTTTATAATCTCATAATTGATTCTAAGTTGAATTTTTTATATTTCTCATTAAAGCTGATTATAATTGAATGTCTGCCTTGGAAAACATGTAGAAAAACCCATTTATTTGGAAGAAAAGTCCATTTATAGTCTACCATTTTTTCAAAAGCCTTATTACTCGCTTCAAATGGTTTTATAATCTCATAATTGATTTTAAGTTGAATTTTTTTAAATTTTTTTCTAGAATAAAGTATAATTGAATGTCTACGTGATGAAACGTGAAAAAAAAACTATTCATTAGTAAGAAAAGTCCATTCATATTCTCCCATTCCTTCAAAAGCCTTATTACTCATTTTAAATGATTTTATAATCTCGTAATCGATTTTAAGTTCAATTTTTTTTACATTTTTTGTTGAAACATATTGTAATTGAATGCCAATCTCAAGAAACGTGTAGAAAAAACCATTTATTTGGAAGAAAAGTCCATTTATAGTCTCTCATTTCTTCAAAAGCCTATACTCGCCCTTTAAATGTTTTATACATTTTATAATTGATTTAAGTTGGAATTTTTTTACATTTTTGGTTAAAACAGACTATAATTGAATGTCTACCATAAAAAACGTGAAAAAAAATGAATTCATTTGCAAGAAAAGTCTATTTATAGTCACCTATTCCCTCAAAAACTTTATTACTCACTTTAAATGGATTTATAATCTCAAAATTGATTTTAAGTTCAATTTGTTTACTTTTTTGATTAAAACATAATATAATTGAATATCTACATCAAGAAACATGAAGAAAAAGATATTCATTGGCAAGAAAAATGCATTTATAGTCTCTCATTCCTTCAAAAGCCTTACTACTAGCTTTAAATAATTTTATAATCTCATAATTGATTTTATGTTAAATTTTTTTTATATTATTGGTTAAAATAGACTATAATTGAATGTCTATGTCGAGAAATGTGAAGAAAAAGGTATTTATTGGTAAGAAAAATCTATTTATAATTACCAATTCCTTCAAAAGCCTTATTACCATTTTAAATGGTTTATAATCTCAAACTTGATTTTAGGTTTAATTTTTTTACATGTTTGGTTAAAACAGATTACAATTGAATGGATACCTCATGACATGTAGAGAAATAGGCATTCATTGACAAGAAAAGTCCATTTATAGTCTCCCATTCCTTCAAAAACCCTATTACTCGCTTTAAATGGTTTTATAATCTCATAATTGATTTTATGTTCAATTTTTTTTTACATTATTGGTTAAAACAGACTATAATTGAATGTCTACGTTGAAAAACATAAAGAAAAAGGTATTCATTGGCAAGAAAAATCCATTTATAGTCTCTCATTTCTTCAAAAGTCTTATTACTATCTTTAAATAGTTCTATAATCTCATGATTGATTCTATGTTTAATTTTTTTTTACATTTTTAGTTAAAATAGACTATAATTGAATGTCTATATCGAGAAACATGAAGAAAAAGATATTTATTGACAACAAAAGTCCATTTACAGTCACCCATTCCTTCAAAAGCCTTATTACCCATTTTAAATGGTTTATAATCTCAAATTTGATTTTGAGTTGAGTTTTTTTATATTTTTTATTAAAACAGAGTATAGTTGAATGTAGACTTCGAGAAACATGAAAAAAAATGAATTCATTTGCAAGAAAAGTCTATTTATAGTTACCTATTTTTTCAAAAATCGTATCACTCATTTTAAATGGTTTTATAATCTCAAAATTGATTTTAAGTTCAATTTTTTTTTACTTTTTTGATTATAATTGAATGTCTACATCAAGAAACATGAAGAAAAAGGCATTCATTGTTAAGAAAAATCTATTTATAGTTCACATTCCTCCAAAAGCCTTATTACTCGCTTTAAATGGTTTTATAATCTCATAATTGATTTTATGTTCAATTTTGTTTATATTATTGGTTAAAATGGACCATAATTAAAAGCCTACATTGAGAAACATGAAAAAAAAAGCATTTATTGACAAAAAAAGTCCATTTATAGTCAGTCATTCTTTCAAAAGTCATATTACCCATTTTCAATGATTTTATTATCTCAAAATTGATTTTCTGTTTAATTTTTTTTACAATTTTGGTTTAGACAGACTACAATTGAATGTCTACCTCGAGAAACATGAAGAAAAAAAAATTCATCAATAAGAAAAGTCCATTTATAGTCTTTCAT
>NW_018397376.1:11127-11283 GCF_002168275.2 Theobroma umbraticum
GCCTTATTACTCACTTTAAATGGTTTTATCATCTCAAAATTAATTTTATGTTCAGTTTTTTTAATATTTTTAATTAAAACAGACTATAATTGAATGTCTGTCTCAAGAAACATGAAGGAAAAAGCATTCATTGGTAAGAAAAGTCCATTTATAGTC
>NW_018397376.1:11294-11480 GCF_002168275.2 Theobroma umbraticum
CAAAAGCCTTATTATTCGCTTTAAATGATTTTATAATCTCATAATTAATTTTAAGTTTAATTTTTTATATTTCTCATTAAAACCAACTATAATTGAATGCCTGCTTTGGAAAATGTGTAAAAAAACCCATTTATTTGGAAGAAAATTTCATTTATAGTCTCCCATTCATTCAAAAGCCTTATTACT
>NW_018397376.1:11490-11677 GCF_002168275.2 Theobroma umbraticum
AGTTTTATAATCTCATAATTGATTTTAAGTTGACTTTTTATATTTTTTGTTAAAATAAACTGTAATGGAATGCCTACCTCAAGAAACGTGTAGAAAAAATTATTTATTTCGAAGAAAGGTCTATTTATAGTATCTCATTCCTTCAAAAGCCTTATTACTTGCTTTAAATAGTTATATAATCTCATAA
>NW_018397376.1:11701-12593 GCF_002168275.2 Theobroma umbraticum
CATTTTTGATTAAAACAGACTATAATTGAATGTTTACCTCAAGAAACGTGAAAAAAAATGAATTCATTTATAAGAAAAGTCTATTTATAGTCACCCATTCTTTCAAAAACCATATTACTCACTTTAAATAGTTCTGTAATCTCAAAATTAATTTTAAGTTTAATTTTTTTTACCTTTTTTATTAAAACAGGTTACAATTGAATGTCTATGTCAAAAAATGTGAAGAAAAAGGTATTCATTAGGAAGAAAAATCTATTTATAGTTTCCCATTCCTTCAAAAGCCTTATTACTCGCTTTAAATAGCTTTATAATCTCATCATTGATTTTAGGTTCAATGTTTTTATATTATTATTTGAAATAGATTTTATTTTAATGTCTTGCTCTAGAAACATGACGAAAAAGGCATTTCTTTGAAAGAAAAGTCAATTTATAGTTACCTATTCTTTCAAAAGCCTTATTACTCACTTTAAATAGTTTTATAATCTCAAATTTGATTTTAAATTCTATTTTTTTACATTTTTGGTTAAAACAGTTTACAATTGAATGTCTACCTTGTGATACGTAGAGAAAAGGCATTCATTGGCAAGAAAAATTTATTTATAGTCACTCATTCCTTCAAAAGCCTTATTACTCGTTTTGAATGATTTTATAATCTTATAATTGATTTTAAGCTAAATTTTTTAAATTTTTTATTAAAATAGACTATAATTGAATGACTGCCTTAAGAAACATGTAAAAAAACTTATTTATTTGAAAGAAAAGTCCATTTATAGTCTCTCATTTTTTCAAAAGCCTTATTACTCGCATTAAATGTTTTTTATAATCTCATAACTAATTTTAAGTTGACTTTTTTATATTTTTTATTAAAATAGACTGTAATTGAATGCTTGCC
>NW_018397376.1:12785-12960 GCF_002168275.2 Theobroma umbraticum
ATAATCTCATAATTGATTTCAAGTTAAATTTTTTACATTTTTTATTAAAACAAACTATAATTGAATATTGACCTCGGAAAACATGTAGAAAAACTCATTTATTTGAAAAAAAAGTTCATTTATAGTCTTCTATTTCTTCAAAAGCCTTATTACTCGCTTTAAATTTTTTTATAAT
>NW_018397376.1:13239-13362 GCF_002168275.2 Theobroma umbraticum
TGATTTCAAGTTGAATTTTTTACATTTTTCATTAAAACAAAGTATAATTGAATGTCGACCTCAGGAAACGTGCAGAAAAACTCATTTATTTGAAAGAAAAGTCCATTTATAGTCTCCCATTCC
>NW_018397376.1:13372-13856 GCF_002168275.2 Theobroma umbraticum
TTATTACTCACTTTAAATGGTTTTATATTCTTATAATGGATTTTAAGTTGAATTCCTTTATATTTTTGATTAAAAGAGATTAAAATTGATTGTCTACCTCGAGAAACATGAAGAAAAATGAATACATTTAGAAGAAAAGTCTATTTATAATGGCCCATTCCTTCAAAAGCCTTATTGCTCACTTTAAATGGTTTAATAATCATAAAATTGATTTTAAGTTTAATTTTTTTTACTATTTTGACTGAAACAGATTACAATTGAATGTCTATATATAGAAACGTGAAGAAAAAGGTATTCATTAGAAATAAAAATCCATTTAAGTATCTTATTCCTTGAAAAACATTATTGCTCACTTTAATAGGTTTTATTCTCTCAAAATTGATTTTATCTTCAATTTGTTTTACATTTTTGGTTAAGACAAACTATACATGAAGAAAAAAAGTATTCGATGGCAAGAAAAGTCCATTTATAGTCTCTCATTCCT
>NW_018397376.1:13866-14061 GCF_002168275.2 Theobroma umbraticum
TATTACTCGCTTTAAATGGCTTTATAATCTTATAATTCATTTTAGACTTAATTTTTTTATATTATTGGTTAAAATAGATTATAATTGAATGCTATCTCGAGAAATGTGAAGAAAAATGCATTTATTGGCAAGAAAAGTCTGGTTATAGTCACCTATTCCTTCAAAAGCCTTATTACTCACTTTATATGGTTTTAT
>NW_018397376.1:14161-14257 GCF_002168275.2 Theobroma umbraticum
AGAAATGTGAAAAAAAATGAATTCATTTCTAAGCAAAGTCTATTTATAGTCACGCATTCCTTCAAAAACCATATTACTCACTTTAAATGGTTTTAT
>NW_018397376.1:14267-14378 GCF_002168275.2 Theobroma umbraticum
TTGATTTTAAGTTCAATTTTTTTAACCTTTTTGATTAAAACAGGTTACATTTGAATATCTACGTCGAGAAATGTGAAGAAAAAGGTATTCATTAGGAAGAAAAATCTATTT
>NW_018397376.1:14402-14588 GCF_002168275.2 Theobroma umbraticum
CTTATTACTCGCTTTAAATGGTTTTATAATCTCATAATTGATTTTAGGCTCAATGTTTTTATATTATTATTTAAAGTAGATTATATTTGAATGTCTAGCTCCAGAAACATGAAGAAAAAGGCATTTCTTTCAAAGAAAAGTCCATTTATAGTCACTTATTCTTTCAAAAGCCTTATTACTCACTTT
>NW_018397376.1:14800-14929 GCF_002168275.2 Theobroma umbraticum
ATTGATTTTAAGTTAAATTTTTTATATTTTTTATTAAAACAAACTATAATTGAAAGCTTGCCTTGAGAAATGTGCAAAAAAACTTATTTATTTGAAAGAAAAGTCCATTTATAGTCTCTCATTCCTTCA
>NW_018397376.1:15129-15339 GCF_002168275.2 Theobroma umbraticum
AGTTAAATTTTTTATATTTTTTATTAAAACAGACTATAATTGAATGTTGACCTCAAAAAACGTGTTAAAAAACTCATTTATTTGAAAGAAAAGTCCATTTATAGTCTCTTATTTGTTCAAAAGCCTTATTACTCGCTTTAAATTTTTTTTATAATTTCATAATTGATTTTAAGTTGACTTTTTTATATTTTTTGTTAAAACAGACTGTAA
>NW_018397376.1:15668-15904 GCF_002168275.2 Theobroma umbraticum
TAAATGGTTTTATATTCTTATAATGGATTTTAAGTTAAATTGTTTTACATTTTTTATTAAAAGAGACTAAAATTGATTGTTTATCTCAAGAAACATGAAGAAAAATGAATACATTTAGAAAAAAAGTCTATTTATAATGACTCATTCCTTCGAAAGCCTTATTGTTCACTTTAAATGGTTTTATAATCTTAAAATTGATTGTAAGTTTAATTTTTTTTTACTTTTTTGACTGAAAC
>NW_018397376.1:15914-16072 GCF_002168275.2 Theobroma umbraticum
TGAATGTCCATATATAGAAACGTGAAGAAAAAGGCATTCATTATAAATAAAAATCCATTTAAGTATCTTATTTCTTGAAAAACATTATTGCTCACTTTAAAAGGTTTTATTATCTAAAAATTGATTTTATCTTCAATTTTTTTTACATTTTTGGTTAA
>NW_018397376.1:16082-16162 GCF_002168275.2 Theobroma umbraticum
ACATGAAGAAAAAAAGCATTCGATGGGAAGAAAAGTCCATTTATAATCTCTCATTCCTTCGAAAGGCTTATTACTCGCTT
>NW_018397376.1:16244-16328 GCF_002168275.2 Theobroma umbraticum
ACCTCGAGAAACATGAAGAAAAATACATTTATTGGCAAGAAAAGTCCAGTTATAGTCACCTATTCCTTCAAAAGCCTTATTACT
>NW_018397376.1:16428-16938 GCF_002168275.2 Theobroma umbraticum
AATTTTTTTTATAATCTCATAACTGATTTTAAGTTGACGTTTTTATATTTTTTGTTAAAATAGACTATAATTGAATGTTTACCTCAAGAAACATGTAGAAAACTCATTTATTTAGAAGAAAGATCCATTTATAGTCTCTCATTTCTTCAAAAGCCCTATTACTCGCTTTAAATGGTTTTATAATCTTATAATTGATTTCAAATTGAATTTTTTACATTTTTCATTAAAATAAACTATAATTGAATGTCGACCTCGAGAAACATGTAGAAAAATCCATTTATTTGAAAGAAAAGTCCATTTATAGTCTCTTATTTCTTCAAAAGCCTTATTACTCACTTTAAATTTTTTTTATAATCTCATAATTGATTTTAAGTTGACTGTGTTACATTTTTTATTAAAATAGACTGTAATTGAATGATTGCCTTAGAAAACGTGTAGAAAAACTCATTTATTTGAAAAAAAATCCATTTATAGTCTCTCATTCCTTCAAAAGCCCTATTACTTGCTTTA
>NW_018397376.1:17345-18391 GCF_002168275.2 Theobroma umbraticum
TATTGCTCACTTTAAATGGTTTTGTAATCTCAAAATTGATTTTAAGTTCAATTTGTTTTTACTTTTTTGACTGAAACAGATTATAATTGAATGTCTATATAGAGAAACGTGAAGAAAAAGGCATTCATTAGAAATAAAAATCTATTTAAGTATCCTATTCCTTGAAAAACATTATTGCTCACCTTAAAAGGTTTTATTATCTCAAAATTGATTTTATCGTCAATTTTTTTTACATTTTTGGTTAAGACAAACTATACATGAAGAAAAAAAGCATTCGATGGCATGAAAAGTCCATTTATAATCTCTCATTCCTTCAAAAGCCTTATTACTCGCTTTAAATGGCTTTATATAATCTCAGAATTTATTTTAGACTTAATTTTTTTATATTATTGGTTAAAATAGATTACAATTGAATATCTACCTCGAGAAACGTGAAGAAAAAGATATTTATTGACAAGAAAAGTCCAGTTATAGTCACATATTCCTTCAAAAGCCTTAATACTAACTTTATATGGTTTTATAATCTCAAATTTGATTTTAAATTCAATTGTTTTACAATTTTGGTTAAAACAAGTTACAATTGAATGTTTACTTCGTGACACATAGAGAAAAAGGCATTCATTGGCAAGAAAAGTTCATTTATAGCCACCCATTCCTTCGCAAGCCTTATTACTCACTTTAAATGATTTTATAATCTCATAATTGATTTTAAGTTGAATTTGTTATATTTTTTATTAAAACAGACTACAATTGAATGCTTACCTCGAGAAACGTGTAAAAAAACTCATTTATTTAGAAAAAAAGTCCATTTATGATCTCTCAATCGTTCATAAGCCTTATTACTTGCTTTAAATGGTTTTATAATCTCATAATATATTTTAAGTTGAATCTTGTACATTTTTCATTAAAACATACTATAATTGAATGTCTGCATTGGGAAACGTGTATAAAAATCCATTTATTTACAAGAAAAGTCTATATATAGTCTCCCATTCCTTCAAAAGCCTTATTACTCACTTTTAATGGTTTTATAATCTCATAATTGA
>NW_018397376.1:18517-18675 GCF_002168275.2 Theobroma umbraticum
AAAAGTCTATTTATAGTCTCTCATTACTTTAAAAGCCTTATTACTCGCTTTATATGGTTATAATCTTATAATTGATTTTTAATTAAATTTTTTTACATTTTTAGTTAAAACAGACTATAATTGAATGTTTACCTTATGAAATGTGAAAAGAAAAGCAT
>NW_018397376.1:18730-18968 GCF_002168275.2 Theobroma umbraticum
AAGCCTTATTACCCATTTTAAATAGTTTTATTATCTCAAAATTGATTTTATGTTTAAGTTTTTTTGCATTTTTACTTAAGAGAAACTATAACTAAATGTCTATCTCAAAAAACATGAAGAAAAAAGCATTCATTAACAAGAAAAGTGCATTTATAGTCTCTCATTCCTTTAAAAGCCTTATTATTCACTTTAAATAGTTTTATTATCTCAAAATTGATTTTATGTTCAGTTTTTTTAA
>NW_018397376.1:19166-19437 GCF_002168275.2 Theobroma umbraticum
AAGTTTACCTCAAGAAATGGGAAGAAAAAAGTATTTCTTTGCAAGAAAAGTCCATTTATAGTCACCTATTCCTTCAAAAGCCTTATTAGTTTCTTTAAATAGTTTTATAATCTCAAATATGGTTTTAAGTTCAATTTTTTTACATTTTTGGTTAAAACATATTGCAATTGAATGTTTACCTTGTGACACGTAGAGAAAAAGGCATTCATTGGGAAGAAAAGTCTATTTATAGTTACCCATTCCTTCGAAAGCCTTATTACTCGCCTTAAAT
>NW_018397376.1:19447-21261 GCF_002168275.2 Theobroma umbraticum
TTTCATAATTGATTTTAAGTTGAATTTTTAACATTTTTTATTAAAACAGAAAATAATTAAATGGCTGCCTCAGGAAACGTGTATAAAAACCTATTTATTTGGAAGAAAAGACCATTTATAGTCTTCCCTTCCTTCAAAAGCCTTATTACTCGCTTTAAATTGTTTTATAAACTCATAATTGATTTTAAGTTGAATTTTTTATATTTTTCTTTAAAATGGACTATAATTGAATACATGCCTCGGGAAACGTATAAAAAAACCCATTTATTTTGAAAAATGTTCATTATAGTCTCTCAATCTTTCAAAAGCCTTATTACTCGCTTTAAATGGTTTCATAATCTCATAATTGATTTTAAGTTGAATTTTTTACATTTTTCATTAAAACATACTATAATTGAATGCTTGTCTTAGGAAACGTGTAGAAAAACTCATTTATTTGAAAGAAAAGTTCATTTATAGTCTCCCATTCCTTCAAAAATCTTATTACTCGCTTTAAATGGTTTTATAATCTCATAATTAAATTTAAATTAAATTTTTTACATTTTTTATTAAAATAGACTATAATTGAATGCTTGCCTCGTGAAATGTGTAGAAAAACGCATTTATTTGGAAGAAAAGTTCATTTATAGTCACCTATTCCTTCAAAAGCCTTATTACCCATTTTAAATGATTTTATTATCTCAAAATTGATTTTATGTTCAATTATTTTTACGTTTTTAGTTAAGACAAACTATAGTTAAATGTCAACCTTGAGAAACGTGAAGAAAAAAGCATTCATTAACAAGAAATGTCCATTTATAGTCTCTTATTCCTTCAAAAGCCCTATTACTCATTTTAAATGATTTTCTTATCTCAAAATTGATTTTATGTTAAATTTTTGTTAGTAGTTTTAGTTAAAACATACTATAATTGAATGTCTGCCTTAAGAAACATGAAGAAGAAAGCATTCATTGGAAAGAAAAATCCATTTATAGTTTCTCATTCCTTCAAAAACCTTGTTACTCACTTTAAATAGCTTTATAATCTCATAAATCATTTTAGGTTTAATTTTTTTATATTATTGGTTAAAATAGATTATAATTAAATGTCTACCACAAAAAATGTAAAGAAAAAGACATTTATTGGCAAGAAAAGTCCATTTATAGTCACGTATTCCTTCAAAAGCCTTATTACTCGCTTTAAATGATTTTATTATCTCAAAATTGATTTTATGTTCAGTTTTTTTAACATTTTTTGTTAAAACAGAAACATGAAGAAAAAAGCATTCATTGGCAAGAAAAATCTATTTATATTCCCCCATTACCTCAAAAGCCTTATTACTCACTTTAAATGGCTTTATAATCTCATTGTTGATTTTAAGTTTAATTTTTTAATATTATTCATTAAAGTATATTATAATTGAATGTCTACCTCGAGAAACTTGAAGAAAAAGGTATTTATTGACAAGAAAAGTCCATTTATAGTCATTTATTCCTTCAAAAGCCTTATTGCTCACTTTAAATGGTTTTATAATCTCAAATTTTATTTTAAGTTCAATTTGTCTACATTTTTGGTTAAAAGAGATTACAATTGAATGTCTACCTCATGACACATAGAGAAAAAGGTATTCATTGGTAAGAAAGTCCAAATATAGTCACCCATTCCTTCAAAAGCCTTATTACTCGTTTTAAATAGTTTTATAATCTCATAATTGATTTTAAGTTAACTTTTTTACATTTTTTGTTAAAACTAATTGTAACTGAATGCCTTCCTCAGGAAACGTGTGGAAAAATCTATTTATTTGGAAGAAAAGTCCATTTATAGTCTCTCATTCC
>NW_018397376.1:21271-21514 GCF_002168275.2 Theobroma umbraticum
TTATTACTCACTTTAAATGGTTTTATTATCTCAAAATTGATTTTATGTTCAGGTTTTTTAACCTTTTTAGTTAAAACAGACTAAAATTGAATATTTGCCTCAAGAAACATGAAGAAAAAAGCATTCATTGGCAAGAAAGTCCATTTATAGTCTCCATTCCTTAAAAAGCCTTATTACTCACTTTACATGGCTTTATAATCTCATATAATTGATTTTAGGTTCAATTTTTTTATATTATTGCTT
>NW_018397376.1:21524-21643 GCF_002168275.2 Theobroma umbraticum
ATAATTGAATGTCTACCTTGAGAAACATGAAGAAAAAGACATTTATTGGCAAAAAAAGTTCATTTATAGTCACTTATTCTTTCAAAAGCCTTATTGCTCACTTTAAATGGTTTTATAAT
>NW_018397376.1:21653-21967 GCF_002168275.2 Theobroma umbraticum
ATTTTAAGTTCAATTTTTTTACATTTTTGGTTAAAACAAATTACAATTGAATTTATACCTCGTGACACATAGAGAAAAAGGCATTCATTGGTAAGAAAAGTCTATTTATAGTCTCTCATTCCTTTAAAAGCCCTATTTCTCGCTTTAAATGGTTTTATAATCTTATAATTGAATTTAAGTTGAATTTTTTATATTTTTTATTAAATTAGACTATAATTAAATGTGGGCTCGAGAAACGTGTAGAAAAACTCATTTATTTGGCAAGAAAAGTCCATTTACAGTCACCAATTCCTTCAAAAGCGTTATTACTCGCC
>NW_018397376.1:21977-22503 GCF_002168275.2 Theobroma umbraticum
TTATAATCTCATAATTGATTTTAAGTTGAATTTTGTACTTTTTTCTTTAAAAAAAATAATAATTGAATGGCTACCTCAAGAAACATGTAGAAAAACCCATTTATTTGGAAGAAAAGTTCATTTATAGTCTTTCATTCCTTCAAAAGCCTTATACTCGCTTTAACTGGTTTTATAATCTCATAATTGACTTTAAGCTGACTTTTTTACATTTTTTATTACAACAGATTGTAATTGAATGTCTGCCTCGGAAAACATGTAGAAAAACTTAGTTATTTGGAAGAAAAGTCCATTTATAATCTCTCATTCCTTCCAAACCCTTATTACTCGCTTAAAATGGTTTTATAATCTCATAATTCCTTTCAAATTGAATTTTTTATATTTTTCATTAAAACAAACTATAATTGAATGTTGCTCTCGAGAAACGTGTAGAAAAACCCATTTATTTGATAAGAAAAGTCCATTAATAGTCACCCATTCTTTTAAAAGCCTTATTACTCGAGTTAAATAGTTTTATAATCTCATAATT
>NW_018397376.1:22513-22661 GCF_002168275.2 Theobroma umbraticum
TGAATTTTTTACATTTTTTGTTAAAACAGACAATAATTGAATAGCTGCCTCGGGAAACATATAGGAAAACCCATTTATTTGGAAGAAAAGTCCATTTATAGCCTTTCATTCTTTCAAAAGCCTTATTACTTGCTTCAAATGGTTTTAT
>NW_018397376.1:22671-22820 GCF_002168275.2 Theobroma umbraticum
TTGATTTTAAGTTGACTTTTTTTATATTTTTTATTAAAATAAACTGTAATTGAATGCATGGCTGAAGAAACGTGTAGCAAAACTCAATTATTTAGAAGAAAAGTCCATTTATAGTCTCTCATTCCTTCAAAAGCCCTATTACTCACTTT
>NW_018397376.1:22920-23127 GCF_002168275.2 Theobroma umbraticum
TTGAATTTTTTTATATTTTTCATTAAAACAGACTATAATTGAATGTTGACCTCAAAAAACGTGTAGAAAAACTCATTTATTTAAAAGAAAAGTCCATTTATAGTCTCCTATTTGTTCAAAAGCCTTATTACTCTAAATTTTTTTTATAATCTTATAATTGATTTTAAGTTGACTTTTTTATATTTTTTATTAAAACAGACTGTAATT
>NW_018397376.1:23264-23386 GCF_002168275.2 Theobroma umbraticum
ATTTCAAGTTAAATTTTTTACATTTGTCATTAAAATAGAGTATAATTGAATGTCGACCTCGGGAAACGTATAGAAAAACTCATTTATTTGAAAGAAAAGTCCATTTATAATCTCTCATTCCT
>NW_018397376.1:23633-23887 GCF_002168275.2 Theobroma umbraticum
TTTGACTGAAACAGATTACAATTGAATGTCCATATATAGAAACGTGAAGAAAAATGCATTCATTATAAATAAAAATCCATTTAAGTATCTTATTTCTTGAAAAAACATTATTGCTCATTTTAAAAGTTTTTATTATCTCAAAATTGATTTTATCTTCAATTTTTTTTTACATTTTTGTTTAAGATAAACTATACATGAAGAAAAAAAGCATTCGATGGTAAGAAAAGTCCATTTATAGTCTCTCATTCCTTCAA
>NW_018397376.1:23897-24257 GCF_002168275.2 Theobroma umbraticum
ACTCGCTTTAAATGGCTTTATAATCTCATAATTCATTTTAGGTTTAATTTTTTTATATTATTGGTTAAAACAGATTATAATTAAATGTCTACCTCGAGAAACGTAAAAAAATACATTTATTGGCAAGAAAAGTCCAGTTATAGTAACCTATTCCTTCAAAAACCTTATTACTCACTTTATACGGTTTTATAATCTCAAATTTAATTTTAAATTTAATTTTTTTATATTTTTAGTTAAAACAAGTTACAATTGAATGTCTACCTCGTGACACGTAGAGAAAAAGGCATTCATTGGCAAGAAAAGTCCATTTATAGCCACCTATTCCTTCAAAAACCTTATTACTCGCTTTAAATAATTTTA
>NW_018397376.1:24267-24460 GCF_002168275.2 Theobroma umbraticum
ATTGATTTTAAGTTGAATTTTTTACATTTTTTATTAAAATAAATTATATTTAAATGCCTGCGTTGGGAAACATGTGAAAAAACCCATTTATTTGGAAGAAAAGTCCATTTGTAGTCTCTCATTCCTTTAAAAGTCTTAGTACTTGCTTTAAATGGTTTCATAATCTCATAATTGATTTTAAGTTGAATTTTAT
>NW_018397376.1:24560-24649 GCF_002168275.2 Theobroma umbraticum
AGTTGAATTTTTTACATTTTTCATTAAAATAAACTATAATTGAATGCCTGCCTTAGGAAACATGTGGAAAAACCCATTTATTTGGAAGA
>NW_018397376.1:24659-24850 GCF_002168275.2 Theobroma umbraticum
TATAGTCTCCTATTCCTTCAAAAACTTTATTACTTGCTTTAAATGGCTTCATTATCTCATAATTGATTTTAAGTTGAATTTTATAAATTTTTTTAGTAAAACATACTATAATTGAATGCTTGCTATGGGAAACGTATAAAAAAACACATTTATTTGGAAGAAAAGTCTATTTATAATCACTCATTCCTTCA
>NW_018397376.1:24860-25057 GCF_002168275.2 Theobroma umbraticum
TGCTCACTTTAAATGGTTGTATAATCTCAAAATTTATTTTAAGTTCAATTTTTTTTTACTTTTTTGACTAAAACAAATTATAATTGAATGTCTACATCTAGAAACATGAAGAAAAAGACATTCATTAGAAAAAAAATCCATTTATAGTCTCTTATTCCTTGAAAAGCATTATTACTCACTTTAAATGATTTTATTAT
>NW_018397376.1:25067-25540 GCF_002168275.2 Theobroma umbraticum
ATTTTATGTTTAATTTTTTTTACATTTTTGGTTAAGACAAACTATAATTAAATGTCTACCTTGAGAATCGTGAAGGAAAAACCATTCAATGACAAGAAATGTCCATTTATAGTCTCTCATTCTTTCAGAAGCCTTATTACTTATTTTAAATGGTTTTATTATCTGAAAATTGATTTTATGTTCAATTTTTTAAACATTTTTGGTTAAAACAGACACATGAAGAAAAAAGCATTAATTGGCAAGAAAAGTCTATTTGTAGTCCCCCATTCCTTCAAAAACGTTATTATTCACTTTAAATGGCTTTATAATCTCATAATTGATTTTAGGTTTAATTTGTTTACATTATTGGTTAAAACAAATTATAATTGAATGTCTATCTCGAGAAACATGAGGAAAAAGTAATTTATTAGTAAGAAAAATCCATTTATAGTCACCTATTCCATCAAAAGCCTTATTACTCACTTTAAATGGTT
>NW_018397376.1:25855-27132 GCF_002168275.2 Theobroma umbraticum
GTTAAAATAGACCATAATTGAAAGTCTACCTTGTGAAATGTGAAAAAACAAGCATTCATTAGCAAGAAAAGTCCATTTATAGTCACACATTCCTTCAAAAGCCTTATTACCCATTTTAAATGATTTTATTATCTCAAAATTGATTTTATGTTCAATTATTTTTACATTTTTGGTTAAGAAAACTATAGTTGAATGTCTATCTCAAGAAAAATGAAGAAAAAGCATTCATTGACCAGAAATATCCATTTATAGTCTCCCATTCCTTCAAAAGCCTTATTACTCACTTTAAATGGTATTATTATCGTAAAATTGATTTTATGTTAAGTTTTTTTAACATTTTTGGTTAAAATATACTATAATTGAATGTTTGCCTCAAGAAACATGAAGAAAAATGCATTCATTGGCATGAAAAGTCCATTTACAGTCTCTCATTCCTTCAAAAGGTTTGTCACTCGCTTTAAATGGCTTTATAATCTCATAATTGATTTTAGGCTCAATTTTTTTATATTATTGGTTAAAACATATTATAATTGAATGTCTATCATGAGAAACATGAAGAAAAAGGTATTTATTCTCAAGAAAAGTCCATTTATAGTCACTTATTCCCTTAAAAGCCTTATTGCTCACTTTAAATGGTTTTACAATCTAAAATTTGATTTTAAGTTCAATTTTTTTACTTTTTTGGTTAAAACAGATTACAATTGAATGTTATTCTTGTGACACATAGAGAAAAAGGCATTCATTGGTAAGAAAAGTCCATTTATAGTCACCCATTCCTTCAAAAGCCTTATTACTAGCTTTAAATGGTTTTATAATCTCATAATTGATTTTAAGTTGAATTTTTGATATATTTTGTTAAACAGACTATAATTGAATGCATGCCTCAGGAAACGTATAAAAAAACCCATTTATTTCGAAGAAAAGTCCAATTATAGTCTCTCAATATTTCAAAAGCCTTATTACTCACTTTAAATGGTTTCATAATCTCATAATTGATTTTAAGTTGAATTTTTCACATTTTTCATTAAAACATACTATAATTGAATGCTTGTCTTAGGAAACGTGTAGAAAAACCTATTTATTTGAAAGAAAAGTCCATTTATAGTTTCCCATTCCTTCAAAAGCCTTATTACTCGCTTTAAATGGTTTTATAATCTCATAATTAATTTGGAATTGAATTTTTTATATTTTTTGTTAAAACAAACTATAATTGAATGCTTGTCTCATGAAATGTGTAGAAAAACCCATTTATTTGGAAGAAAAGTCCATTTATAGTC
>NW_018397376.1:27438-27556 GCF_002168275.2 Theobroma umbraticum
ATTTTAGGTTCAATTTTTTTATATTATTGGTTAAAACATATTATAATTGAATGTTTACCTTAATAAACATGAAGAAAAAGACATTTATTGGCAAGAAAAGTCCATTTATAGTCACTTA